>NC_091290.1:154030089-154285089 GCF_032444005.1 Ranitomeya imitator | reverse complement strand
AGAAATCAACAGTGGGAGCAATAATTAGAAAATGGAAGACATACAAGACCACTGATAATCTCCCTCGATCTGGGGCTCCACGCAATATCCCACCCCGTGGGGTCAGAATGATCACAAGAACGGTGAGCAAAAATCCCAGAACCACACGGGGGGACCTAGTGAATGAACTGCAGAGAGCTGGGACCAATGTAACAAGGCCTACCATAAGTAACACACTACGCCACCATGGACTCAGATCCTGCAGTGCCAGACGTGTCCCACTGCTTAAGCCAGTACATGTCCGGGCTCGTCTGAAGTTTGCTAGAGAGCATTTGGATGATCCAGAGGAGTTTTGGGAGAATGTCCTATGGTCTGATGAAACCAAACTGGAACTGTTTGGTAGAAACACAACTTGTCGTGTTTGGAGGAAAAATAATACTGAGTTGCATCCATCAAACACCATACCTACTGTAAAGCATGGTGGTGGAAACATCATGCTTTGGGGCTGTTTCTCTGCAAAGGGGCCAGGACGACTCATCCGGGTACATGAAAGAATGAATGGGGCCATGTATCGTGAGATTTTGAGTGCAAACCTCCTTCCATCAGCAAGGGCATTGAAGATGAAACGTGGCTGGGTCTTTCAACATGACAATGATCCAAAGCACACCGCCAGGGCAACGAAGGAGTGGCTTCGTAAGAAGCATTTCAAGGTCCTGGAGTGGCCTAGCTAGTCTCCAGATCTCAACCCTATAGAAAACCTATGGAGGGAGTTGAAAGTCCGTGTTGCCAAGCGAAAAGCCAAAAACATCACTGCTCTAGAGGAGATCTGCATGGAGGAATGGGCCAACATACCAACAACAGTGTGTGGCAACCTTGTGAAGACTTACAGAAAACGTTTGACCTCTGTCATTGCCAACAAAGGATATATTACAAAGTATTGAGATGAAATTTTGTTTCTGACCAAATACTTATTTTCCACCATAATATGCAAATAAAATGTTAAAAAAACAGACAATGTGATTTTCTGGATTTTTTTTTCTCAGTTTGTCTCCCATAGTTGAGGTCTACCTATGATGTAAATTACAGACGCCTCTCATCTTTTTAAGTGGTGGAACTTGCACTATTGCTGACTGACTAAATACTTTTTTGCCCCACTGTATATATACACACTGCACAGTGCCGCTCCTCCTGTATATATACACTGCACAGTGCCGCTCCTCCTGTATATATACACTGCACAGTACCACTCCTCCTGTATATATACACTGCACAGTACCGCTCCTCCTGTCCTGTATATATACACTGCACAGTACCACTCCTCCTATATATATACACTGCACAGTACCACTCCTCCTGTCCTGTATATATACACTGCACAGTACCACTCCTCCTGTCCTGTATATATACACTGCACAGTACCACTCCTCCTGTATATATACACTGCACAGTACCGCTCCTCCTGTCCTGTATATATACACTGCACAGTACCGCTCCTCCTGTATATATACACTGCACAGTACCACTCCTCCTGTCCTGTATATATACACTGCACAGTACCACTCCTCCTGTATATATACACTGCACAGTACCACTCCTCCTGTATATATACACTGCACAGTACCGCTCCTCCTGTCCTGTATATATACACTGCACAGTACCACTCCTCCTGTCCTGTATATATACACTGCACAGTACCACTCCTCCTGTCCTGTATATATACACTGCACAGTACCACTCCTCCTGTCCTGTATATATACACTGCACAGTACCACTCCTCCTGTCCTGTATATATACACTGCACAGCACCGCTCCTCCTGTCCTGTATATATACACTGCACAGCACCGCTCCTCCTGTCCTGTATATATACACTGCACAGTACCACTCCTCCTGTCCTGTATATATACACTGCACAGTACCACTCCTCCTGTCCTGTATATATACACTGCACAGCACCGCTCCTCCTGTCCTGTATATACACACTGCACAGTACCACTCCTCCTGTTCTGTATATATACACTGCACAGTACCACTCCTCCTGTCCTGTATATATACACTGCACAGTACCACTCCTCCTGTCCTGTATATATACACTGCACAGTACCACTCCTCCTGTCCTGTATATATACACTGCACAGTACCACTCCTCCTGTTCTGTATATATACACTGCACAGTACCACTCCTCCTGTCCTGTATATATACACTGCACAGTACCACTCCTCCTGTATATATACACTGCACAGTACCACTCCTCCTGTATATATACACTGCACAGTACCGCTCCTCCTGTCCTGTATATATACACTGCACAGTACCACTCCTCCTGTCCTGTATATATACACTGCACAGTACCACTCCTCCTGTCCTGTATATATACACTGCACAGTACCACTCCTCCTGTATATATACACTGCACAGTACCGCTCCTCCTGTCCTGTATATATACACTGCACAGTACCGCTCCTCCTGTCCTGTATATATACACTGCACAGTACCGCTCCTCCTGTCCTGTATATATACACTGCACAGTACCGCTCCTCCTGTCCTGTATATATACACTGCACAGTACCACTCCTCCTGTATATATACACTGCACAGTACCACTCCTCCTGTCCTGTATATATACACTGCACAGTACCGCTCCTCCTGTATATATACACTGCACAGTACCGCTCCTCCTGTCCTGTATATATACACTGCACAGTACCACTCCTCCTGTCCTGTATATATACACTGCACAGTACCACTCCTCCTGTATATATACACTGCACAGTACCACTCCTCCTGTCCTGTATATATACACTGCACAGTACCACTCCTCCTGTATATATACACTGCACAGTATTACTCCTCCTGTATATATACACTGCACAGTACCACTCCTCCTGTATATATACACTGCACAGCACCACTCCTCCTGTCCTGTATATATACACTGCACAGCACCACTCCTCCTGTCCTGTATATATACACTGCACAGTACCGCTCCTCCTGTATATATACACTGCACAGTACCACTCCTCCTGTATATATACACTGCACAGCACCACTCCTCCTGTCCTGTATATATACACTGCACAGTACCACTCCTGTCCTGTAGATATACACTGCACAGTACCACTCCTCCTGTATATATACACTGCACAGTACCACTCCTGTCCTGTAGATATACACTGCACAGTACCACTCCTCCTGTATATATACACTGCACAGTACCACTCCTCCTGTATATATACACTGCACAGTACCACTCCTCCTGTATATATATACTGCACAGTACCACTCCTCCTGTATATATACACTGCACAGTACCACTCCTCCTGTCCTGTATATATACACTGCACAGCACCGCTCCTCCTGTCCTGTATATATACACTGCACAGTACCGCTCCTCCTGTATATATACACTGCACAGTACCGCTCCTCCTGTCCTGTATATACACTGCACAGTACCACTCCTCCTGTATATATACACTGCACAGTACCACTCCTCCTGTCCTGTATATATACACTGCACAGTATCACTCCTCCTGTCCTGTATATATACAATGCACAGTACCACTCCTCCTGTATATATACACTGCACAGTACCACTCCTCCTGTATATATACACTGCACAGTACCACTCCTCCTGTATATATACACTGCACAGTACCACTCCTCCTGTATATATACACTGCACAGTACCACTCCTCCTGTCCTGTATATATACACTGCACAGTACCACTCCTCCTGTCCTGTATATATACACTGCACAGTACCACTCCTCCTGTCCTGTATATATACACTGCACAGCACCGCTCCTCCTCTCCTGTATATATACACTGCACAGTACCACTCCTCCTGTCCTGTATATATACACTGCACAGTACCGCTCCTCCTGTATATATACACTGCACAGTACCACTCCTCCTGTCCTGTATACAGTGGGGCAAAAAAGTATTTAGTCAGTCAGCAATAGTGCAAGTTCCACCACTTAAAAAGATGAGAGGCGTCTGTAATTTACATCATAGGTAGACGTCAACTATGGGAGACAAACTGAGAAAAAAAAATACAGAAAATCACATTGTCTGTTTTTTTAACATTTTATTTGCATATTATGGTGGAAAATAAGTATTTGGTCAGAAACAAAATTTCATCTCAATACTTTGTAATATATCCTTTGTTGGCAATGACAGAGGTCAAACGTTTTCTGTAAGTCTTCACAAGGTTGCCACACACTGTTGTTGGTATGTTGGCCCATTCCTCCATGCAGATCTCCTCTAGAGCAGTGATGTTTTTGGCTTTTCGCTTGGCAACACGGACTTTCAACTCCCTCCAAAGGTTTTCTATAGGGTTGAGATCTGGAGACTGGCTAGGCCACTCCAGGACCTTGAAATGCTTCTTACGAAGCCACTCCTTCGTTGCCCTGGCGGTGTGCTTTGGATCATTGTCATGTTGAAAGACCCAGCCACGTTTCATGTTCAATGCCCTTGCTGATGGAAGGAGGTTTGCACTCAAAATCTCACGATACATGGCCCCATTCATTCTTTCATGTACCCGGATCAGTCGTCCTGGCCCCTTTGCAGAGAAACAGCCCCAAAGCATGATGTTTCCACCACCATGCTTTACAGTAGGTATGGTGTTTGATGGATGCAACTCAGTATTCTTTTTCCTCCAAACACGACAAGTTGTGTTTCTACCAAACAGTTCCAGTTTGGTTTCATCAGACCATAGGACATTCTCCCAAAACTCCTCTGGATCATCCAAATGCTCTCTAGCAAACTTCAGACGGGCCCAGACATGTACTGGCTTAAGCAGTGGGACACGTCTGGCACTGCAGGATCTGAGTCCATGGTGGCGTAGTGTGTTACTTATGGTAGGCCTTGTTACATTGGTCCCAGCTCTCTGCAGTTCATTCACTAGGTCCCCCCGTGTGGTTCTGGGATTTTTGCTCACCGTTCTTGTGATCATTCTGACCCTACGGGGTGGGATTTTGCGTGGAGCCCCAGATCGAGGGAGATTATCAGTGGTCTTGTATGTCTTCCATTTTCTAATTATTGCTCCCACTGTTGATTTCTTCACTCCAAGATAGTTGGTTATTGCAGATTCAGTCTTCCCAGCCTGGTGCAGGGCTACAATTTTGTTTCTGGTGTCCTTTGACAGCTCTTTGGTCTTCACCATAGTGGAGTTTGGAGTCAGACTGTTTGAGGGTGCGCACAGGTGTCTTTTTATACTGATAACAAGTTTAAACAGGTGCCATTACTACAGTTAATGAGTGGAGGAAAGAGGAGACTCTTAAAGAAGAAGTTACAGGTCTGTGAGAGCCAGAAATCTTGATTGTTTGTTTCTGACCAAATACTTATTTTCCACCATAATATGCAAATAAATTGTTAAAAAAACAGACAATGTGATTTTCTGGATTTTTTTTTCTGTTTGTCTCCCATAGTTGAGGTCTACCTATGATGTAAATTACAGACGCCTCTCATCTTTTTAAGTGGTGGAACTTGCACTATTGCTGACTGACTAAATACTTTTTTGCTCCACTGTATATACACTGCACAGTACCGCTCCTCCTGCCCTGTATATATACACTGCACAGTACCACTCCTCCTGTCCTGTATATATACACTGCACAGCACCGCTTCTCCTGTCCTGTATATATACACTGCACAGTACCACTCCTCCTGTCCTGTATATATACACTGCACAGTACCACTCCTCCTGTATATATACACTGCACAGTACCACTTCTCCTGTCCTGTATATATACACTGCACAGTACCACTCCTCCTGTCCTGTATATATACACTGCACAGTACCACTCCTCCTGTATATATACACTGCACAGTACCACTCCTCCTGTATATATATACACTGCACAGTACCACTCCTCCTGTCCTGTATATATACACTGCACAGTACCACTCCTCCTGTATATATACACTGCACAGTACCGCTCCTCCTGTATATATACACTGCACAGTACCACTTCTCCTGTCCTGTATATATACACTGCACAGTACCACTCCTCCTGTATATATACACTGCACAGTACCACTCCTCCTGTATATATATACACTGCACAGTACCACTCCTCCTGTCCTGTATATATACACTGCACAGTACCACTCCTCCTGTCCTGTATATATACACTGCACAGTACCACTCCTCCTGTCCTGTATATATACACTGCACAGTACCGCTCCTCCTGTCCTGTATATATACACTGCACAGTACCACTCCTCCTGTCCTGTATATATACACTGCACAGCACCACTCCTCCTGTCCTGTATATATACACTGCACAGTACCACTCCTCCTGTGCTGTATATATACCCTGCACAGTACCGCTCCTCCTGTCCTGTATATATACACTGCACAGTACCACTGCTCCTGTCCTGTATATATACACTGCACAGTACCGCTCCTCCTGTTTTGTATATATACACTGCACAGTACCGCTCCTCCTGTATATATACACTGCACAGTACCACTCCTCCTGTATATATACATTGCACAGTAGCACTTTTCTTGGGCTTTGTTCGGACCTGTCAGTCAGGGATGGTGGCCTCTGTGGCTTCTCGATGTTATGTGTGGCAGGGATGATGTGGTAATTGCCAGCTTCTCCTCCATTGACGGGATTTCTTGGATATGACATGTGTCGGGCTGCTCCTTGGCAGACGAGGAGTTAGACGTGTTGACGCTCCGTCTGGTGGAGTTGGCGGGCGGGGGGCACATATGTTCAGATGTTTATTATGTGATAATGGATTCTGAGCACTGTATTCGCAGTTCGCTCTCACATCCTTGTCACGCAGTCTCAGTCACTGCGCAGCACAACCGCGATCATTAGATACCAAAGAATGAAAAAAAGCCACGAGAAAAGGAGCAGTAAAGGACTTGCACAGACGTTGGTGGCTTCATTATTTTATCGTGAGTTACAATTTCTCCATTTTCAAGATGTCTGCTTGTTGTCAATGATCAGGAACAATGGGATCTTTTTGTATTTTCATCCTTTGTGAGCTAAGCACAGCAGCAGCTGCTTGTGTCTGCTGGAGCATCAGCCAGGACAGATTTCTCGGGCAGCCGAGAGGATGTGAATTGTTTGATGATAGTAATGATTACTGACTGTTTGTATTCGACAGTCACATAGTAACATGTAGAATTAGCCGGAAACATGGGAACGGTGATGTGACCTAACAGGAGCAGCGAACAATGATCCTTCCTGCACATCTGATCTGGTCAGCAGCACTGGAGAGACACGTACGGACGGTGGTGCTGTCAGTACGACCGGCTCCAGTATTTACCGCACTGCATCTCCCATAGACGACCATAGTGCAGGAGCCCAAGAGCCGCAGTCTGATGTGAACCGTCCACACACAGGAGTCACCATCTGCATACATTACTGACCCTGTACTGATCCTAAGCCGCCCCCTGTATGGACAAAAACGTTGTCACAGATATGAGTAGCAATGCTGCTTCTGGATACTAGGAAAAAAAAATGAGACGCTTAGCGCATAATTTGGCCAATTCATGCATGCCCAGCAACCAACGACAAGGTGGTCTCAAATCTCCTGGGTCCTAACGGGTCTAGTGTGAATGCCTCCCTAAGACTGAAGTCTGAATTCCTGGGTAGATGTGAATACTAGTGATGAGCAACTATACTCCTTGCTCAAGTTTTCCCCAGCGCGCTCGGGTGGTCTCCGAGTATTTGTGACTGCTTGGAGATTTAGTTTTCATTGCCGCAGCTGCATGATTTACAGCTACTAGACAGCTTGATTACATGTAGGTATTTCCTAGCAACCAGGCAACCCCCACATGTACTAATGCTGGCTAATAGTTGTAAATCATTCAGCTGCGGCGGTGAAAACTAAATCTCCGAGCAGTTACAAATAGTTGGAGACCACCCGAGCAATGAGTACACTCGCTCATCACTAGTGATTACCTCTCTTCAAAGTCTGATTTTATGGGTATTATCCTCCAGAGCTGCACTCACTATTCTGCTGGTGCAGTCACTGTGTACATACATTACATTACGGATCCCGAGTTACATCCTGTATTATACTCCAGAGCTGCACTCACTATTCTGCTGGTGCAGTCACTGTGTACATACATTACATTACTGATCCCGAGTTACATCCTGTATTATACTCCAGAGCTGCACTCACTATTCTGCTGGAGCAGTCACTGTGTACATACATTACATTACTGATCCTGAGTTACATCCTGTATTATACTCCAGAGCTGCACTCACTATTCTGCTGGTGCAGTCACTGTGTACATACATTACATTACTGATCCTGAGTTACATCCTGTATTATACTCCAGAGCTGCACTCACTATTCTGCTGGTGCAGTCACTGTGTACATACATTACATTACTGATCCTGAGTTACATCCTGTATTATACCCCAGAGCTGCACTCACTATTCTGCTGGTGCAGTCACTGTGTACATACATTACATTACTGATCCTGAGTTACCTCCTGTATTATACCCCAGAGCTGCACTCACTATTTTGCTGGTGCAGTCACTGTGTACATACATTACCAATTCTGTGTTGTACTCCAGAGCTGCACTCACTGTTGTACTTGGCACATCTCAGGGTATATCATCAGACACCCTTTTTCTGTACCCAACCTTATCTTATAGCAGCAGTACGTGTTTTGTATGATCTCGGATCATTTACTTAATTCCTTCTTTTCTGCAGAGTTCTTACCCGATCTGGGAAGATTTCAGCACTAAAGCCACTAAACTCCACTCCCAGCTCAGGTAAGTGACGGCGGAGGGGGTCACATTCTCAGTGATAATGTCAGCCATTCATGGGGCAGAGCTGCTGCAGAACCTTCTCTTTACATGAACAGAATTCTGATTAGTGTCCACATATTAAAGGGCTGGTGAGTTCTGTGCAGAACACGTCATCATTTCACATTGTGTGCAGGTTCTTAGACGGTGCTTTAAGAAGTATTAATTTATACCCTGTGAAGTTTTCAATATTTTATGTTGTTTGATAAATATTTGTGACCTGTACAGGAAATTACATGAGGTTTTCTAAATATTTTCAAAATGAAAATCTGAAAATTGTGCCGTGCATTTGAATTGAGCCCACCTGAGTCAGTCTTTGTAGGACCACCTTTCTCTGCTGCAGTCTTCTGAGGTTGGTCTCTACCACATCTAGAGGTGACATTTTTCCCTTTCTTTGCACGCTCGCTCTGTGGATTGGATGGAGACATTTGTGATCAGCAATATTCATGTCTTGTCTCTGGGATCTGGGCCTGGACTGTGACGGTGGGGATGGGGTTTTCAGGGTGATGTGCAGTGTTAGCATTTTGCATTTAGCCCAGAAAGTTCTCCTTTGGTCTCATCTGATCAGGGCCCTCTTCCAAACGCTCACTGTTTCCCCTGCTCGGGACTTCTTATGGCTTTCTTCTATAGGACTGGTAGTCATCCTGTAGACAGGTTGTCCCACCTGGACTGCGGATCTGCGGCTCCTCCAGTGACCATGGGCATCTCGGCTGCTTCTCTCATTAGTGCTCTCCTTGCTTGGGATGTCAGGTTTGGTGGACGGCCATGTCTTGGTAGGTTTGTATTTGTGCCCTTCTTCCATTTTTGGATGATGAATTGAACAGTTCTCAGTGAGATGTTCAGAGCTTGGGCTATTTTTTTTATAACCTAACCCTGCTTTCCTCTTCACAACTTTATCCATGACCTGTCTGGTGGGCTCCTTGGTTTTCATGATAATGTTCTCACACAAACCTCTGAGGCCTTCACAGAACAGCTGTAGTTTTACTGAGGAGAAATCACACCCAGGGGGACACAATGTACTAATGATGTGACTTCTGGAGGCGATCGGTCACTCAGGATTTTATTCAGGGGCATCAGGGCTGAATACAAATGTTCCTCACAGCTTTAAGATTGATATTTTTACAATAATTAAAAACCATGTATCATTTCCTTTACATGTCACAAGTACTCACTACTTTGTTTTGACATCACATAAAAGCCGCCAAAAAATACATTTAACCCCTTAACGACCACCGATATGCCTTTTAACGGCAGCAGTTGTTAAAAAACAATCTCAGAATCAGTGGGATCCGTTGAAGGGTTCCAGAGCTGTTACCTCATAAAGGGACAGTGGTCAGAATTGTAAAAATGGTCTTGGTTATTTAGTACCTGTTGCAAAAATCTTCACTTCTAGTCATGAATTTGCAGCTCTCTGGCGCCCCCTACCCTGCTGGCCCCTAAGGGTATTGACAGAGGATAAGACAAAGGGCGCAGCTGCTCTAATTTATGTTGAATATTGCAGCCCAGGATATATATATATATATATATACCACAGGTTCCTGGTAGGAACATATATATATACCTCGATCACCACCTAAATACGAAAACGATGCTGCCACCACCGACCTCTTATAGGTGGATCGGACACATGTTTGGTAGCGTGAATTTGCGGAGTCGTGGCGGATCGCTTATAGAACAAGAAGAACGAAGCTAGCAAATTTATAATTTTACTCCAGAAGAATCGGCAGTGTTTACAAAAGATACAAATGCTATTACAAAAGAGACAAAATACAAATATGTACAAACAGTTATGAAATAAAAGGGAGGAAAATACGAAACTTACTAAATCTCAGTCACAGGTATGACGTGTCGATAAAGGGGAGGAGAGATCCCAAAAGAACGATCCAGTACCACAGCATGGTGTTCAGCTGTCTCTCCTGGCTCTAAATGATTGCCAATGATGGACGTTCTTGTTTTATGTTTCGGCCATAAAACTAGGAACTCCCACTTTACTGACCTACATATGGGCTGTTTTCTTGGAGGTACACATATCTTGGAAAGTTATGGATGACTCCTTTTTTCCCTATGTTTGGCCTGGAAGCTCACAGGCTAGCGATATTGGCGTAATTTTTTCCCCTGTGTTTTTACCGTTCTTTAGAGTCCACACACGGTATGTCTGTCATTTTCTGGTGGGCAGAAATTCATTTCCCAGGTTTCTGATGGCCCTAAATGCCACAAAACGCTGCCATGTGTAACCCCTAGTGCCCAGATCCTGGATATCTAATTTTCATGTTTCTGGGATTAATGTGTCTTATTGAATTTGACTTTGAGTGTTTGGCTTATAAGACAAAGAGGTTTTTGGAGGGAAAGAAAGCATACAGCTCTGCTAGTGCTGGCAGGCAATAAAACGTCCATTCTAAACTGACCATTTGCTGCAGGGGGGGGGAATTCATAGAGAGAGGGGCTGTTTGCAAGACTTGGTCCTAAAGAAACCAAGGGTGGGAGGAGTAGCAGGCCAGCTCTGCTTGGGTCCCCAGAACAATGGGAAATAATTCATATTTTCCTGACAGTACCAAATTGGCTCTGTTACTAAGGGGTTAAGTTTCTGGGTGTAACTTGAAAAATATGGAAAAGTTCATGGTTTATGAAGACTTTTTAAAGGCACTTTGTACTGTGAGGGGCAGTTCTTCCCCATTCTCCAGATCTACACTTGCTGTCATTTATCATATACTGTGGAAGCCGTATGTGCAGGCGAGTACGTTGGCCCTTTAATGCCAAGTGATTATACAGTACATAACGTCACTTACCCGGTCAGCCGCAGTGCATTCAAGCAAGGTATCTGGCTGGTGCATTACTATAACCAGTGTGCCCATTAGTTTCATGGATTAAACCTGAAAAAAAAAAAACAGACGGTGACTTCAGATGCTCACATAATACAGCTATAATACAGCACCCACATATTACAGCTATAATACAGCACCCACATATTACAGCTATAATACAGCGCCCACATATTACAGCTATAATACAGCGCCCACATAATACAGCTATAATACAGCGCCCACATAATACAGCTATAATACAGCGCCCACATATTACAGCTATAATACAGCACCCACATATTACAGCTATAATACAGCACCCACATATTACAGCTATAATACAGCGCCCACATAATACAGCTATAATACAGCGCCCACATAATACAGCTATAATACAGCGCCCACATAATACAGCTATAATACAGCGCCCACATATTACAGCTATAATACAGCGCCCACATATTACAGCTATAATACAGCGCCCACATATTACAGCTATAATACAGCGCCCACATATTACAGCTATAATACAGAGCCCACATATTACAGCTATAATACAGCACCCACATAATACAGCTATAATACAGAGCCGACATATTACAGCTATAATACAGCACCCACATATTACAGCTATAATACAGCACCCACATAATACAGCTATAATACAGCGCCCACATATTACAGCTATAATACAGCGCCCACATATTACAGCTATAATACAGCGCCCACATAATACAGCTATAATACAGCGCCCACATATTACAGCTATAATACAGCGCCCACATATTACAGCTATAATACAGCGCCCACATATTACAGCTATAATACAGCACCCACATAATACAGCTATAATACAGAGCCGACATATTACAGCTATAATACAGCACCCACATATTACAGCTATAATACAGCACCCACATATTACAGCTATAATACAGCGCCCACATATTACAGCTATAATACAGCGCCCACATATTACAGCTATAATACAGCGCCCACATATTACAGCTATAATACAGCGCCCACATAATACAGCTATAATACAGCGCCCACATATTACAGCTATAATACAGCGCCCACATATTACAGCTATAATACAGCGCCCACATAATACAGCTATAATACAGCGCCCACATATTACAGCTATAATACAGCGCCCACATAATACAGCTATAATACAGCGCCCACATATTACAGCTATAATACAGCGCCCACATATTACAGCTATAATACAGCGCCCACATATTACAGCTATAATACAGCGCCCACATAATACAGCTATAATACAGCGCCCACATAATACAGCTATAATACAGCGCCCACATATTACAACTATAATACAGCGCCCACATAATACAGCTATCATACAGCACCCACATAATACAGCTATAATACAGCACCCACATATTACAGCTATAATACAGCACCCACATAATACAGCTATAATACAGCACCCACATATTACAGCTATAATACAGCGCCCACATAATACAGCTATAATACAGCGCCCACATATTACAGCTATAATACAGCACCCACATATTACAGCTATAATACAGCGCCCACATAATACAGCTATAATACAACACCCACATATTACAGCTATAATACAGCGCCCACATAATACAGCTATAATACAGCGCCCACATAATACAGCTATAATACAGCGCCCACATATTACAGCTATAATACAGCGCCCACATAATACAGCTATAATACAGCACCCACATATTACAGCTATAATACAGCGCCCACATAATACAGCTATAACACAGCACCCACATATTACAGCTATAATACAGCACCCACATATTACAGCTATAATGCAGCACCCACATAATACAGCTATAATACAGCGCCCACATAATACAGCTATAATACAGCGCCCATATATTACAGCTATAATACAGCACCCACATATTACAGCTATAATACAGCGCCCACATAATACAGCTATAATACAGCGCCCACATAATACAGCTATAATACAGCACCCACATAATACAGCTATAATACAGCACCCACATAATACAGCTATAATACAGCACCCACATAATACAGCTATAATACAGCACCCACATAATACAGCTATAATACAGCGCCCACATATTACAGCTATAATACAGCAGCCACATAATACAGCTATAATACAGCTCCCACATAATACAGCTATAATACAGCGCCCACATAATACAGCTATAATACAGCTCCCACATAATACAGCTATAATACAGCGCCCACATAATACAGCTATAATACAGCGCCCACATAATACAGCTATAATACAGCGCCCACATATTACAGCTATAATACAGCACCCACATAATACAGCTATAATACAGCACCCACATATTACAGCTATAATACAGCGCTCACATAATACAGCTATAATACAGCGCCCACATATTACAGCTATAATACAGCACCCACATAATACAGCTATAATACAGCACCCACATAATACAGCTATAATACAGCACCCACATAATACAGCTATAATACAGCGCCCACATATTACAGCTATAATACAGCACCCACATAATACAGCTATAATACAGCACCCACATATTACAGCTATAATACAGCACCCACATATTACAGCTATAATACAGCACCCACATATTACAGCTATAATACAGCGCCCACATATTACAGCTATAATACAGCACCCACATATTACAGCTATAATACAGCGCCCACATATTACAGCTATAATACAGCGCCCACATATTACAGCTATAATACAGCGCCCACATATTACAGCTATAATACAGCGCCCACATAATACAGCTATAATACAGCACCCACATATTACAGCTATAATACAGCGCCCACATATTACAGCTATAATACAGCACCCACATAATACAGCTATAATACAGCACCCACATAATACAGCTATAATACAGCACCCACATAATACAGCTATAATACAGCGCCCACATATTACAGCTATAATACAGCGCCCACATAATACAGCTATAATACAGCGCCCACATATTACAGCTATAATACAGCACCCACATAATACAGCTATAATACAGCGCCCACATATTACAGCTATAATACAGCGCCCACATATTACAGCTATAATACAGCGCTCACATATTACAGCTATAATACAGCGCCCACATAATACAGCTATAATACAGCACCCACATAATACAGCTATAATACAGCGCCCACATAATACAGCTATAATACAGTGCCCATATATTACAGCTATAATACAGCACCCACATAATACAGCTATAATACAGCACCCACATATTACAGCTATAATACAGCGCCCACATATTACAGCTATAATACAGCACCCACATAATACAGCTATAATACAGCACCCACATAATACAGCTATAATACAGTGCCCATATATTACAGCTATAATACAGCGCCCACATATTACAGCTATAATACAGCGCCCACATATTACAGCTATAATACAGCGCTCACATATTACAGCTATAATACAGCGCCCACATAATACAGCTATAATACAGCACCCACATAATACAGCTATAATACAGAGCCCACATATTACAGCTATAATACAGCGCCCACATATTACAGCTATAATACAGCGCCCACATATTACAGCTATAATACAGCACCCACATATTACAGCTATAATACAGCGCCCACATAATACAGCTATAATACAGAGCCGACATATTACAGCTATAATACAGCGCCCACATATTACAGCTATAATACAGCGCCCACATATTACAGCTATAATACAGCGCCCACATATTACAGCTATAATACAGCGCCCACATATTACAGCTATAATACAGCGCCCACATATTACAGCTATAATACAGCGCCCACATATTACAGCTATAATACAGCGCCCACATAATACAGCTATAATACAGAGCCCACATATTACAGCTATAATACAGCGCCCACATATTACAGCTATAATACAGCGCCCACATATTACAGCTATAATACAGCACCCACATATTACAGCTATAATACAGCGCCCACATAATACAGCTATAATACAGCGCCCACAAAATACAGCTATAATACAGCGCCCACATAATACAGCTATAATACAGCGCCCACAAAATACAGCTATAATACAGCGCCCACATAATACAGCTATAATACAGCACCCATATAATACAGCTATAATACAGCGCCCACATATTACAGCTATAATGCGGCACGGTGGCGCAGTGGTTAGCACAGCAGCCTTGCAGCGCTGGAGTCCTGGGTTCAAACCCCGCCAAGGACAACATCTGCAAAGAGTTTGTATGTTCTCTCTGTGTTTGCGTGGGTTTCCTCCGGGCACTCCGGTTTCCTCCCACATTCCAAAGACATACTGATAGGGAATTTAGATTGTGAACCCCATCGGGGACAGTGATGATAATGTGTGCAAAAAATGTAAAGCGCTGCGGAATATGTTAGCGCTATATAAAAATAAAGATTATTATTATTATAATACAGCGCCCACATATTACAGCTATAATACAGCGCCCACATGATACAAACAGTTCACCATGACTGCGCCGACTGTTTGATATATGCCATATACTGCTGTCACTGTGTGTCTGTGTAAGGAGGAGCGGTGCCAGCTGTGCCACTTATGATGTTTTCTTGCCCCTCATACTGGGCTTTGTCTCCCTAGGACCACGGTGCTGGCTGCTGTCGCCTTCCTTGATGCTTTTCAGAAAGTAGCAGATATGGCGACTAATACCCGAGGTGAGCCGCCGCTGTCATGTCCGCTCGTCTCCTCATGCAGTGCCACTCTCTGTAACTAACTCTTCGTTTTACAGGAGCCACCCGTGATATTGGATCGGCCCTCACCCGCATGTGTATGCGGCATCGGAGCATTGAGAGCAAGCTCAGACACTTCACCAAGTAAGAGCCCCAGGGGAGGCGCCACTCATCACCACTAATGTCCATGTGCAAAGGCACAGGAGGACAGAGGAGAAAAAGGAAGGGGCCTGGGGAGGGAGAAGAAGGGAAGAGGGGTCCAGAGAGAGAGATAGAGAGCGACAGAGGGGGAGAGTCCTGGGAGAGAGAGAGAGGGAGGAGGAGTCCTGGGAGAGAGAGAGAATGAGGAGGAGTCCTGGGAGAGAGAGAATGAGGAGGAGTCCTGGGAGAGAGAGAGAAGGAGGAGTCCTGAGAGAGAGAGAGAATGAGGAGGAGTCCTGGGAGAGAGAGAGAATGAGGAGGAGTCCTGGGAGAGAGAGAGAAGGAGGAGGAGTCCTGAGAGAGAGAGAAGGAGGAGTCCTGAGAGAGAGAGAGAGAATGAGGAGGAGTCCTGGGAGAGAGAGAGAATGAGGAGGAGTCCTGGGAGAGAGAGAAGGAGGAGTCCTGGGAGAGAGAGAGAATGAGGAGGAGTCCTGGGAGAGAGAGAGAATGAGGAGGAGTCCTGGGAGAGAGAGAGAAGGAGGAGTCCTGAGAGAGAGAGAGAGAGAGAATGAGGAGGAGTCCTGGGAGAGAGAGAGAATGAGGAGGAGTCCTGGGAGAGAGAGAGAAGGAGGAGGAGTCCTGAGAGAGAGAGAAGGAGGAGTCCTGAGAGAGAGAGAGAGAATGAGGAGGAGTCCTGGGAGAGAGAGAGAATGAGGAGGAGTCCTGGGAGAGAGAGAAGGAGGAGTCCTGGGAGAGAGAGAGAATGAGGAGGAGTCCTGGGAGAGAGAGAGAATGAGGAGGAGTCCTGGGAGAGAGAGAGAAGGAGGAGTCCTGAGAGAGAGAGAGAGAATGAGGAGGAGTCCTGGGAGAGAGAGAGAATGAGGAGGAGTCCTGGGAGAGAGAGAGAAGGAGGAGTCCTGAGAGAGAGAGAAGGAGGAGTCCTGAGAGAGAGAGAGAGAATGAGGAGGAGTCCTGGGAGAGAGAGAGAATGAGGAGGAGTCCTGGGAGAGAGAGAATGAGGAGGAGTCCTGGGAGAGAGAGAAGGAGGAGTCCTAGTAGAGAGAGAAGGAGGAGGAGTCCTGAGAGAGAGAGAAGGAGGAGTCCTGAGAGAGAGAGAGAATGAGGAGGAGTCCTGGGAGAGAGAGAGAATGAGGAGGAGTCCTGGGAGAGAGAGAAGGAGGAGTCCTAGTAGAGAGAGAAGGAGGAGGAGTCTTGGGAGAGAGAGGAGGAGGAGGAGTCCTGGGTGAGAGAGAGAGAAGGAGGGGGAGTCCTGGGAGAGAGAGGAGGAGGAGTCCTGAGAGAGCGAGAAGGAGGAGGAGTCCTGGGAGCTTGAGGAGGAGGAGTCCTGAGAGAGAGAAGGAGGAGTAGTCCTGGGAGAGAGAGAGGAGATAGAGAAGGAGGAGTTCTGAGAGAGAGAGAAAGAGAGAAGGAGAAGTCCTGGGAGAGAGAAGGAGGATGAGTCCTGGGAGAGAGAAGGAGGATGAGTCCTGGGAGAGAGAGAGGAGGAGGAGTCTTGAGAGAGAGAAGGAGGGGGAGTCCTGGAAGAAAGAGAAGGAGGGGGGAGTCCTGGGAGAGTGAAAAGGAGGGAGGAGTCCTGGGAGAGAGAAGGAGAAGGGAAAGTCCTGGGAGAGAGAGAGGGAGAAGGGGAAGTCCTGGGAGAGAGAGAAGGAGGAGTCCTGGGAGAGAGAGAAGGAGGAGTCCTGGGAGAGAGAAGGAGGGGGAGTCCTGGAAGAAAGAGAAGGAGGGGGGAGTCCTGGGAGAGTGAAAAGGAGGGAGGAGTCCTGGGAGAGAGAAGGAGAAGGGAAAGTCCTGGGAGAGAGAGAAGGAGAAAGGGAAGTCCTGGGAGAGAGAGAAGGAGGAGTCCTGGGAGAGAGAGAAGGAGGAGTCCTGGGAGAGAGAAGGAGGGGGAGTCCTCGAAGAAAGGGAAGGAGGGGGGAGTCCTGGGAGAGAGAAAAGGAGGGGGGAGTCCAGGGAGAAAGAAAAGGAGGGGGAGTCTTGAGAGAGAGAAGGAGGGGGAGTCCTGGAAGAAAGAGAAGGAGGGGGGAGTCCTGGGAGAGTGAAAAGGAGGGAGGAGTCCTGGGAGAGAGAAGGAGAAGGGAAAGTCCTGGGAGAGAGAGAAGGAGAAGGGGAAGTCCTGGGAGAGAGAGAAGGAGGAGTCCTGGGAGAGAGAGAAGGAGGCGGAGTCCTGGGAGAGAGAGAAGCAGGAGGAGTCCTGGGAGAGAGAAGGAAGAGGAGTCCTGGGAGACAGAGAAGGAGGAAGTGTCCTGGGAGAGAGAAAAAGGAAGAGTGCTGGGAGAGAGAAGGAGGAGGAGTGCTGGGAGAGAGAGAAGGAGGATGAGTCCTTGGAAGGAGAAGGAGGGGGAGTCCTGGGAGAGAGAAAAGGAGGGGGAGTCTTAGGAGAGAGAAAAGGAGGGGGGAGTCCTGGGAGACAGAGAAGGAAGAGGAGTCCTGGGAGAGAGAGAAGGAGGAGGAGTCCTTGGAAAGAGAGAAGGAGGGGGAGTCCTGGGAGAGAGAGGAGCAGGGGGGAGTCCTGGGAGAGAGAGAGAAGGAGGAGGAGTCGAGAGAGAGAGAGAGAAGGAGGAGGAGTCCAGGGAGAGAGAGAGAGAGGGAGGGGGAGTCCTGGGAGAGAGAGCGATAAGGAGAGGGGAGTCCTGGTTAAAAGAGAGAGAGAGGAGGAGTACCGGGGAAAAGAGAAGGGGGGTGAGTTCTGGCGAAAAGAGAAGGACAAGTTCTGGGGAGAGAGATGCACAGGGATTCCTGGGGAGAGAGGAGGAGTCCAAGGATGAGAAAGAGGAGTCCTGAGGAGAAAGAAGGAGGGGGAGACAAGGAAGAGAGATGCAGGGGAAGTCCTGTGGAGTAAAGGAAGAGAAGTCCTAGAGAGAGAGAGAGAGAGAAAGAGGAGGAGTCCTGGTGAGAGAGAAGGAGGTTGAGTCTTGAGGAGGAGTCCTGGAGAGAGAGAATAAGGACAGACCAACTTGTGACCCTCTCCCCTACCCTGTGAATACTATTGGACTTTGCTTTCTCTCTGCAGCGCCCTTATGGAGAGTTTAATAACTCCTCTACAGGAAAGGATCGAAGACTGGAAGAAAACGGCAAACACATTGGACAAGGAGCATGCACGAGGTAAGAGAATCCACCTACTCCACCCACATATCACTACCACATCACCTGCACAGCGCCCAACATATCCCCAATACATCGCCCACACAGCAGCTCCCGTACAGCGCCCCTATACATCACCCACACAGCACCCCCAAACATCACCCGCATAGTGCCCCCCACACATCACCAATACATCACCTGCACAGCGCCCAACACATCACCAATACATCGCCCACACAGCAGCCCCTGTACAGCGCCCCTATACATCACCCACACAACACCCCCAAACATCACCCACATAGTGCCCCCACACATTACCAATACATCACCTGCACAGCGCCCCACTCATCACCAATACATCACCTGCACAGCGCCCCACAAATCACCAATACATTACCTGCACAGCGCCCAACATATCCCTAATACATCACCTGCACAGCCCCCCACACATCGCCCACACAGCGGCCCCTGTACAGCGCCCCTATACATCACCCACACAGCACCCCCAAACATCACCCACATAGTGCCCCCACACATCACCAATACATCACCTGCACAGCCCCCCACACATCACCAATACATCACCTGCACAGCGCCCCACATATCACCAATGCATCACCTGCACAGCCCCCCACATATCACCAATACATCACCTGCACAGCCCCCCACAAATCACCAATGTATCACCTGCACAGCCCCCCACATATCACCAATACATCACCTGCACAGCCCCCCACATATCACCAATACATCACCTGCACAGCCCCCCACATATCACCAATACATCACCTGCACAGCCCCCCACATATCACCAATACATCACCTGCACAGCGCCCCACATATCACCAATGCATCACCTGCACAGCCCCCACATATCACCAATACATCACCTGCACAGCCCCCCACATATCACCAATACATCACCTGTACAGCCCCCCACATATCACCAATGCATCACCTGCACAGCCCCCCACATATCACCAATACATCACCTGCACAGCCCCCCACATATCACCAATGCATCACCTGCACAGCCCCCACATATCACCAATACATCACCTGCACAGCGCCCCACTCATCACCAATACATCACCTGCACAGCGCCCAACATATCCCTAATACATCACCTGCACAGCCCCCCACACATCACCAATACATCGCCCACACAGCGGCCCCTGTACAGCGCCCCTATACATCACCCACACAGCACCCCCAAGCATCACCCACATAGTGCCCCAACACATCACCAATACATCACCTGCACAGCCCCCCACACATCACCAATACATCACCTGCACAGCGCCCCACATATCACCAATGCATCACCTGCACAGCCCCCCACATATCACCAATACATCACCTGCACAGCCCCCCACAAATCACCAATGCATCACCTGCACAGCCCCCCACATATCACCAATGCATCACCTGCACAGCCCCCCACATATCACCAATACATCACCTGCACAGCCCCCCACATATCACCAATGCATCACCTGCACAGCCTCCCACATATCACCAATACATCACCTGCACAGCGCCCCACATATCACCAATGCATCACCTGCACAGCCCCCCACATATCACCAATACATCACCTGCACAGCCCCCCACATATCACCAATACATCACCTGCACAGCCCCCCACATATCACCAATGCATCACCTGCACAGCCCCCTACATATCACCAATGCATCACCTGCACAGCCCCCCACATATCACCAATGCATCACCTGCACAGCCCCCCAGCACATCACCAATACATCACCTGCACAGCCCCCCAGCACATCACCAATACATCACCTGCACAGCGCCCCTACACACCTCTGACAAAATGCCAGGTTTTTGTCATGTATAAGAATCATTCCTGGAATGTTTTCCACTTTAATGTCACCTAATATCTGTAGAAATCCACTGGGAAACAAACTATTTTGCTTTTTCCACCTAAAAATAAATCAAAGAAGTTAAATAATCTGTCTGCATAAATCTGCACACCCTTACACTAATACTTTGCTGCAGTCCCCTGTGAATTTCTGGTAGTACTCAATCAGCGGGCACATCTAGAACAGGCGATCTTTGCCGGCTCCTCCTTGCAGCAGCTCCACATGTGTCAGATTGTGGGGACATCTCCTGTGTACAGCGCCCTCTTCAAGTCACCACAGATTGCGGGGGCATCTCCTGTGTACAGCGTCCTCTTCAGGTCACCACAGATTGCGGGGACATCTCCTGTGTACAGCGTCCTCTTCAGGTCACCACAGATTGCGGGGACATCTCCTGTGTACAGCGTCCTCTTCAGGTCACCACAGATTGCGGGGACATCTCCTGTGTACAGCGCCCTCTTCAGGTCACCACAGATTGCGGGGACATCTCCTGTGTACAGCGCCCTCTTCAGGTCACCACAGATTGCGGGGACATCTCCTGTGTAGAGCGCCCTCTTCAGGTCACCACAGATTGCGGGGACATCTCCTGTGTACGGCGCCCTCTTCAGGTCATCACAGATTGCGGGGACATCTCCTGTGTAGAGCGCCCTCTTCAGGTCACCACAGATTGCGGGGACATCTCCTGTGTACAGCGCCCTCTTCAGGTCACCACAGATTGCGGGGACATCTCCTGTGTACAGCGTCCTCTTCAGGTCACCACAGATTGCGGGGACATCTCCTGTGTACAGCGCCCTCTTCAGGTCACCACAGATTGCGAGACATCTCCTGTGTACAGCGCCCTCTTCAGGTCACCACAGATTGCGAGACATCTCCTGTGTACAGCGTCCTCTTCAGGCCACCACAGATTGCGAGACATCTCCTGTGTACAGCGCCCTCTTCAGGTCACCACAGATAGCGGGGACATCTCCTGTGTACAGCGTCCTCTTCAGGTCACCACAGATTGCGAGACATCTCCTGTGTACAGCGTCCTCTTCAGGCCACCACAGATTGCGAGACATCTCCTGTGTACAGCATCCTCTTCAGGTCACCACAGATTGCGAGACATCTCCTGTGTACAGCGTCCTCTTCAGGCCACCACAGATTGCGAGACATCTCCTGTGTACAGCGCCCTCTTCAGGTCACCACAGATAGCGGGGACATCTCCTGTGTACAGCGCCCTCTTCAGGTCACCACAGATTGCGGGGGCATCTCCTGTGTACAGCGTCCTCTTCAGGCCACCACAGATTGCGAGACATCTCCTGTGTACAGCGTCCTCTTCAGGTCACCACAGATTGTGGGGGCATCTCCCGTGTACAGCGTCCTCTTCAGGTCACCACAGATTGCGGGGACATCTCCTGTGTACAGCGTCCTCTTCAGGCCACCACAGATTGCGAGACATCTCCTGTGTACAGCGCCCTCTTCAGGTCACCACAGATTGCGGGGCATCTCCTGTGTACAGCGCCCTCTTCAGGTCACCACAGATTGTGGGGGCATCTCCTGTGTACAGCGCCCTCTTCAGGTCACCACAGATTGCGGGGACATCTCCTGTGTACAGCGCCCTCTTCAGGTCACCACAGATTGCGGGGACATCTCCTGTGTACAGCGTCCTCTTCAGGTCACCACAGATTGCGGGGACATTTCCTGTGTACAGCGTCCTCTTCAGGTCACCACAGATTGCGGGACATCTCCTGTGTACAGCGCCCTCTTCAGGTCACCACAGATTGCGGGGGCTTCTCCTGTGTACAGCGCCCTCTTCAGGTCACCACAGATTGCGGGGCTTCTCCTGTGTACGGCGCCCTCTTCAGGTCACCACAGATTGCGGGGACATCTCCTGTGTACGGCGCCCTCTTCAGGTCACCACAGATTGCGGGGACATCTCCTGTGTACAGCATCCTCTTCAGGTCACCACAGATTGCGGGGACATTTCCTGTGTACAGCGTCCTCTTCAGGTCACCACAGATTGCGGGACATCTCCTGTGTACAGCGTCCTCTTCAGGTCACCACAGATTGCGGGCACATCTCCTGTGTACAGCGTCCTCTTCAGGTCACCACAGAGAGGACATCTCCTGTGTACAGCGTCCTCTTCAGGTCACCACAGATTGCGGGGCATCTCCTGTGTACAGCGCCCTCTTCAGGTCACCACAGATTGCGGGACATCTCCTGTGTACAGCGCCCTCTTCAGGTCACCACAGATTGCGGGGACATCTCCTGTGTACAGCGTCCTCTTCAGGTCACCACAGATTGCGGGGACATCTCCTGTGTACAGCGCCCTCTTCAGGTCACCACAGATTGCGGGGACATCTCCTGTGTACAGCGCCCTCTTCAGGTCACCACAGATTGCGGGGACATCTCCTCTGTACAGCGCCCTCTTCAGGTCACCACAGATTGCGGGGGCATCTCCTCTGTACAGCGTCCTCTTCAGGTCACCACAGATTGCGGGGACATCTCCTCTGTACAGCGTCCTCTTCAGGTCACCACAGATTGCGGGGACATCTCCTGTGTACAGCGTTCTCTTCAGGTCACCACAGATTGCGGGGACATCTCCTGTGTACAGCGTCCTCTTCAGGTCACCACAGATTGCGGGGACATCTCCTGTGTACAGCGTCCTCTTCAGGACACCACAGATTGCGGGGACATCTCCTGTGTACAGCGTCCTCTTCAGGACACCACAGATTGCGGGGACATCTCCTGTGTAGAGCGCCCTCTTCAGGTCACCACAGATTGCGGGGACATCTCCCGTGTAGAGCGTCCTCTTCAGGTCACCACAGATTGCGGGGACATCTCCCGTGTACAGCGCCCTCTTCAGGTCACCACAGATTGCGGGGACATCTCCTGTGTACAGCGCCCTCTTCAGGTCACCACAGATTGCGGGGACATCTCCTGTGTACAGCGCCCTCTTCAGGTCACCACAGATTGCGGGGACATCTCCTGTGTACAGCGCCCTCTTCAGGTCACCACAGATTGCGGGGACATCTCCTGTGTACAGCGTCCTCTTCAGGTCACCAGATTGCGGGGACATCTCCTGTGTACGGCGTCCTCTTCAGGTCACCACAGATTGCGAGACATCTCCTGTGTACAGCGTCCTCTTCAGGCCACCACAGATTGCGAGACATCTCCTGTGTACAGCGCCCTCTTCAGGTCACCACAGATAGCGGGGACATCTCCTGTGTACAGCGCCCTCTTCAGGTCACCACAGATTGCGGGGACATCTCCTGTGTACGGCGCCCTCTTCAGGTCACCACAGATTGCGGGGACATCTCCTGTGTACGGCGTCCTCTTCAGGTCACCACAGATTGCGGGGACATCTCCTGTGTACGGCGTCCTCTTCAGGTCACCACAGATTGCGGGGACATCTCCTGTGTACAGCGTCCTCTTCAGGTCACCACAGATTGTGGGGACATCTCCTGTGTACAGCACCCTCTTCAGGTCACCACAGATTGCGGGGGCATCTCCTGTGTACAGCGTCCTCTTCAGGTCACCACAGATTGCGGGGACATCTCCTGTGTACAGCGTCCTCTTCAGGTCACCACAGATTGCGGGGACATCTCCTGTGTACAGCGCCCTCTTCAGGTCACCACAGATTGCGGGGGCATCTCCTGTGTACAGCGTCCTCTTCAGGTCACCACAGATTGCGGGGACATCTCCTGTGTACAGCGCCCTCTTCAGGTCACCACAGATTGCGGGGACATCTCCTGTGTACAGCGTCCTCTTCAGGTCACCACAGATTGCGGGGGCATCTCCTGTGTACAGCGTCCTCTTCAGGTCACCACAGATTGCGGGGGCATCTCCTGTGTACAGCGTCCTCTTCAGGCCACCACAGATTGCGAGACATCTCCTGTGTACAGCGCCCTCTTCAGGTCACCACAGATTGCGGGGACATCTCCTCTGTACAGCGTCCTCTTCAGGTCACCACAGATTGCGGGGGCATCTCCTGTGTACAGCGCCCTCTTCAGGTCACCACAGATTGCGGGGGCATCTCCTGTGTACAGCGCCCTCTTCAGGTCACCACAGATTGCGGGGGCATCTCCTGTGTACAGCGTCCTCTTCAGGTCACCACAGATTGCGGGGACATCTCCTGTGTACAGCGTCCTCTTCAGGTCACCACAGATTGCGGGGACATCTCCTCTGTACAGCGTCCTCTTCAGGTCACCACAGATTGCGGGACATCTCCTGTGTACAGCATCCTCTTCAGACACCACAGATTGTGGGGGCATCTCCTGTGTACAGCGTCCTCTTCAGGTCACCACAGATTGCGGGGGCATCTCCTGTGTACAGCGCCCTCTTCAGGTCACCACAGATTGCCCCTTGGGTCCAGGTCTGGGCTCGGCCGCTGCAGAACTTCCTTCTTCTTCTGGAGAAGCTGTTCTTTTGGTAATTTAGAGGTCGCTTATGATTGTTGTCACGCTGAAACAACATTTTTGTTTTCACACTTCTGCAACCACATTATTGTATTTTTGTTGTTTTTATATCCCCCTCAAAATTATTTCAGTTTGTTTCTCAATGGACTTGTAGAGCTACTGGGAGACAATACAGGGGGTAAACATTCTGAAATGATTCTTCTTGATTGGAATTTTAACAGGGGTGTGTAGACTTTTTATATTGTCCTGTGGAGTGGAGTCAGTGGGTGAGGTTTACTCTCATGTGGCACATATCAGACACAGCTGGGTTCATGTCATAAGCACCCAAAATACTGCGCCCACCTGAACTGCAGACTACGAGGAGTGCCCCCCGTCTAATACTGAAATCCACAATCCCCCAATCTGCTTCTCCTCAGAATACAAGCGAGCGCGACACGAAATTAAGAAGAAATCCTCTGATACCCTGAAGCTACAGAAGAAAGCTCGCAAAGGTACGTACTACCAAAGTATCACTACCACCAATATTATCATCATTAGCACCATCACGATGACGACCATCAGACACCACCAGTACCCTCATCATCATCACTACAACCACCATCAGACACCACTAGGGGTGTAGTTACGGGGCAGTGTGGGGATTGGGTGACCGCTCCTTGCTTGCCCGTTTCTCAATAACCTTCCTTTCCTTTTGTCTTGCATCACCTTCCTCTCCATGGTGTAGAAGTTTTAGGTAAGTGACATTCTCTGGGCAGGGGCTGGGGTCAGGGAACATTAATCAGATACAGCAGGGGTGGGCACCATCATTGGTTATCTACCTTCTGATCTACTGCACAGTGTCTGATCTCCAACAGATGCAAACTAGAAAAGCCTGCCGAGATCAAAAATGCAGCAGGAATCTGGGACTCTGAGATGGATCTATCAGGGGGAAGGGGTTCAGAGAGGTGGATCTCTCAGGTAGGAGCATCAGAGAGGTGGATCTCCCAGGTAGGAGCATCAGACAGGTGGATCTCTCAGGTAGGAGCATCAGAGAGGTGGATCTCCCAGGTAGGAGCATCAGAGAGGTGGATCTCCCAGGTAGGAGCATCAGAGAGGTGGATCTCCCAGGTAGGAGCATCAGAGAGGTGGATCTCTCAGGTAGGAGCATCAGAGAGGTGGATCTCCCAGGTAGGAGCATCAGAGAGGTGGATCTCCCAGGTAGGAGCATCAGAGAGGTGGATCTCTCAGGTAGGAACATCAGAGAGGTGGATTTCTCAGGTAGGAGCATCAGAGAGGTGGATCTCTGTTGTGAATTCTGTGGCTGAGTTCACTTCTGTGGTCACAAGTGGTATTGCAGTCTCTGGGCTTCCTCCCTCAGGTGTTTTGGTGAGCTCGTTGGCTGCCTTGCTATTTAGCTCCACCTGAGTCTGTCTTCCTTGCTCCTTGTCAATGTTCCAGTGTTGGATCTGAGCTACTGCATCTTTCCTTGGGCCTGCTGCTCTGCTAGATAAGTGCTTCTAGTTTGTTTTCTGTTTTTTCTGTCCAGCTTGTTATTATCTTTTGCTGGAAGCTCTGAGAAGCAAAGGGGTGCACCGCCGTGCTGTTAGTTCGGCACGGTGGGTCTTTTTGCCCCTTTGCGTGGTTTTCGTTTTAGGGTTTTTTGTAGACTGCATAGTTCTCTTTGCTATCCTCGCTCTGTCTAGAATATCGGGCCTCACTTTGCTGAATCTATTTCATTCCTACGTTTGTCTTTTCATCTTGCTAACAGTCATTATATGTGGGGGCTGCCTTTTCCTTTGGGGTATTTCTCTGAGGTAAGTCAGGCTTGTATTTCTATCTTCAGGCTAGTCAGCTCCTCAGGCAGTGCCGAGTTGCATAGGTAGTGGATAGGCGCAATCCACTGCTGCTTATAGTTGTGTGAGGATAGATCAGGTATTGCAGTCTACAGAGATTCCACGTCTCAGAGCTCGTCCTATTGTTTTGGGTTATTGCCAGATCTCTGTATGTGCGCTGATTACTGCACGCTGTGTTGCCTGATTGCCAGCCATAACAGATCTCCCAGGTAGGAGCATCAGAGAGGTGGATCTCCCAGGTAGGAGCATCATAGAGGTGGATCTCCCAGGTAGGAGCATCAGAGAGGTGGATCTCCCAGGTAGGAGCATCAGAGAGGTGGATCTCTCAGGTAGGAGCATCAGAGAGGTGGATCTCTCACGGAGGGGCATCACAGAGGTTGATCTCTGAAGGAGGAGCTTCAGAGAGCTGGTTCTCTCAGGTAGGGGCATCAGAGAGGTGGATCTCTCGGGGGAGGGCCTTCATTGAGGTGTATGTCTCAGGGAGGGGCTTTAGAGATGTGGATCTTTGCAGGGAGGGGCTTCAGAGAGGTGGATCTCAGGGAGGGGCTTCAGAGAGGTGGATCTTTGCAGGGAGGGGCTTCAGAGAGGTGGATCTCAGGGAGGGGCTTCAGAGAGGTGGATCTCTCGGGGGAGTGCCTTCATTGAGGTGTATGTCTCAGGGAGGGGCTTTAGAGAGGTGGATCTTTGCAGGGAGGGGCTTCAGAGAGGTGGATCTCAGGGAGGGGCTTCAGAGAGGTGGATCTCGGGGGAGTGCCTTCATTGAGGTGTATGTCTCAGGGAGGGGCTTTAGAGAGGTGGATCTTTGCAGGGAGGGGCTTCAGAGAGGTGGATCTCTCAGGGAGGGGCTTCAGAGAGGTGGATCTCTCAGGGAGGGGCTTCAGAGAGGTGGATCTCTCAGGGGAGTGCCTTCATTGAGGTGTATGTGTCAGGGAGGGGGTTTAGAGAGGTGGATCTCTCAGGGAGGGGCTTCACAGAGGTGGATCTCGGGGGAGGGCCTTTATTGAGGTGTATGTCTCGGAGGGGCTTTAGAGAGGTGAATATTGCATGCAGGGGCTTCAGAGAGATGGATCTCTCAGGGAGGGTCTTCTGAGAAGTGAATCTGTTAGGGGCTTTGAAGTTGTGGCTATCTTAGGGGGATGGTTAGGAGGGGAAAGCACAGACTGGAGAGTCCAGCTTAGTGGATGAATGACGTAGCCTTTGTACAGAGTGATGCTTCCACCACATTTAGGCTGCCTGCAAGCATTGTGGATCTAATGTGGATTTTCTGCTACCTGTCCGCAGCATTTCCGCATCAAAATCTGCACGTATAAGGTGGATTATGTTGAGAATTTCACCGTATGCTTTGTAAGAGTGAAGATCGACGTGAATTCTGCACAACGACTTGATATGCTGCAGATTTTGTGGCAGACACACAGCAGGCCACACATGGGCTTACACTTCACGCTACTTTTACAGGACACTTAAAATCTTACTAATTTAGCAAGTCTGCATTTGGCTGCGGTTTATTTGCAAGCAGATCCACAGAAAAATCTGCAGCAAATACGAACGGTCTGCATTTATCTTTATGCGTCATCCTGGCAAAACGTAGATGCCAACTAAGAGAAGATGCCTGCTCAAGATCCCTGAGTGCTGTCAGTGGATGGAAACGTTGCTGCTCATTCACTAAACAGGCAGCAGAATTGTGTCCAGCACTATCTGCTTAGACACATGTATTCTTGTGGTCTGTCACAAAGGAGGTGGAGAAAGGTACAGCCAAATATTCCACAACAAGTTAGTGTAACCTAATTTAGCAAAGTTATCCATCTAGCAGATCCATCCATACACCTTAGATGGCTGTCAGCCAAATTGTTCAACCGGCAGACATTTTTAAGCAAACAAAATGCTCTTTCGTCCGGTGTTTGCAGGTCGGTTTGCACAGGCCGATAATCAGGGACAAGTATTCTTACCAATGGTTCCTGGTTATCTGCCAGGATAAATGGACTCTTACTTCACTCAAATGAGGATATATTCGACCCTTTCTTGTTCACATTCAGAAGCTCAACACCGTCCTCTTTTTCAGCCATAACATTAACGATATCGTTATGTGTGACGGTACCCTAAGACTGTTTCTATTTACTGACTGTAGCAGAGATCCTGAATATGGTGACAAATTACAAGAGAAAATCTAATAGACAATTGCCGGACTTGTCATAATGTGATGATAACGTACAGAGGTTGGCGCCCCCTACAGGGGTCTACTCAAATACACATTGGTAATGTGCCACAAATGTCCAGTCTGTGTGGACTGAATGTTGTGACCCCCCCACTGACCACTATGAGGCCCCCACTCACTGCTGTCCTACTGAAAAGTGTGACCCCCACAGAATGCTGTGACCCCCCCACAGAATGCTGTGACCGCTTCTCTCTGTTCTGCAGGTAAAGGGGATCTGCAGCCACAGCTGGACCACGCTCTGCAAGACGTCAATGACATGTACCTGCTCCTGGAAGAAACAGAGAAGCAGGCGGTGCGCAGGGCGCTGATCGAGGAGCGCGGGCGCTTCTGTACCTTCATCACACTGCTACAGCCCGTGGTGGTGAGCACAATCACATGATAGAGGCTAAGGTACCAGATCACATGACACTGCGGTACCAGATCACATGACACTGAGGTACCAGATCACATGAAACTTAGATTGTATCACATGACACTGAGGTGCCAAATCACATGACACTGAGGTGCCAGATCACATGACACTGAGGTACCAAATCACATGACACTAAGGTACCAGATCACATGACACTGATGTACCAGATCACATGACACTGAGGTGCCAAATCACATGACACTGAGGTACCAGATCACATGACACTGAGGTGCCAGATCACATGACACTGAGGTGCCAAATCACATGACACTGAGGTGCCAAATCACATGACACTGAGGTGCCAGATCACATGACACTGAGGTGCCAGATCACATGACACTGAGGTACCAAATCACATGACACTAAGGTACCAGATCACATGACACTGAGGTACCAGATCACATGACACTGAGGTACCAGATCACATGAAACTTAGATTGTATCACATGACGCTGAGGTGCCAAATCACATGACACTGAGGTGCCAGATCACATGACACTGAGGTACCAAATCACATGACACTAAGGTACCAGATCACATGACACTGAGGTACCAGATCACATGACACCGAGGTACCAGATCACATGACACCGAGGTGCCAGATCACATGACACCGAGTTGCCAGATCACATGACACCGAGTTGCCAGATCACATGACACTTGAGTTACCAGATCACATGACACTGAGTTACCAGATCACATGACACTTGAGTTACCAGATCACATGATACCGAGTTGCCAGATCACATGACACCGAGTTGCCAGGTCACATGACACTGAGGTGCCAGATCACATGACACTGAGGTGCCAGATCACATGACACTGAGGTGCCAGATCACATGACACCGAGTTGCCAGATCACATGACACTTGAGTTACCAGATCACATGACACTTGAGTTACCGGATCACATGACACTTGAGTTACCGGATCACATGACACTGAGGTACCAGATCACATGACACCGAGTTGCCAGATCACATGACACTTGAGTTACCAGATCACATGACACTTGAGTTACCAGATCACATGACACTTGAGTTACCAGATCACATGACACTGAGGTACCAGATCACATGACACCGAGTTGCCAGATCACATGACACTGAGGTGCCAGATCACATGACACTGAGGTACCAGATCACATGAAACTTAGATTGTATCACATGACACTGAGGTGCCAAATCACATGACACTGAGGTACCAAATCACATGACACTAAGGTACCAGATCACATGACACTGAGGTACCAGATCACATGACACTGAGGTGCCAAATCACATGACACTGAGGTGCCAAATCACATGACACTGAGGTGCCAGATCACATGACACTGAGGTGCCAGATCACATGACACTGAGGTGCCAGATCACATGACACTGAGGTGCCAGATCACATGACACTGAGGTACCAAATCACATGACACTGAGGTACCAGATCACATGACACTGAGGTACCAGATCACATGACACTGAGGTGCCAAATCACATGACACTGAGGTGCCAAATCACATGACACTGAGGTGCCAGATCACATGACACTGAGGTGCCAGATCACATGACACTGAGGTACCAAATCACATGACACTAAGGTACCAGATCACATGACACTGAGGTACCAGATCACATGACACTGAGGTACCAGATCACATGAAACTTAGATTGTATCACATGACACTGAAGTGCCAGATCACATGACACTGAGGTACCAGATCACATGACACTGAGGTACCAGATCACATGACACTGAGGTACCAAATCACATGACACTGAGGTACCAGATCACATGACACTGAGGTACCAGATCACATGACACCGAGTTGCCAGATCACATGACACCGAGTTGCCAGATCACATGACACTTGAGTTACCAGATCACATGACACTGAGTTACCAGATCACATGACACTTGAGTTACCAGATCACATGATACCGAGTTGCCAGATCACATGGCACCGAGTTGCCAGGTCACATGACACTGAGGTGCCAGATCACATGACACTGAGGTGCCAGATCACATGACACTGAGGTGCCAGATCACGACACTGAGGTGCCAGATCACATGACACCGAGGTGCCAGATCACATGACACTTGAGTTACCAGATCACATGACACTTGAGTTACCGGATCACATGACACTTGAGTTACCAGATCACATGACACTGAGGTACCAGGTCACATGACACTGAGGTACCAGGTCACATGACACTGAGGTACCAGATCACATGACACTGAGGTACCAGATCACATGACACTGAGGTACCAGATCACATGACACCGAGTTGCCAGATCACATGACACCGAGTTGCCAGATCACATGACACTTGAGTTACCAGATCACATGACACTGAGTTACCAGATCACATGACACTTGAGTTACCAGATCACATGATACCGAGTTGCCAGATCACATGGCACCGAGTTGCCAGGTCACATGACACTGAGGTGCCAGATCACATGACACTGAGGTGCCAGATCACATGACACTGAGGTGCCAGATCACGACACTGAGGTGCCAGATCACATGACACCGAGGTGCCAGATCACATGACACTTGAGTTACCAGATCACATGACACTTGAGTTACCGGATCACATGACACTTGAGTTACCAGATCACATGACACTGAGGTACCAGGTCACATGACACTGAGGTACCAGGTCACATGACACTGAGGTACCAGATCACATGACACTGAGGTACCAGATCACATGACACTGAGTTGCCAGATCACATGACACTGAGTTGCCAGATCACATGACACTGAGGTACCAGATCACATGACACTGAGGTACCAGATCACATGACACTGAGGTACCAGATCATATGATGCTGAGATTCTGGGTAATGCGACCTCTCATGTTTTCCAGAATGGTGAGATCCACATGCTGGGGGAGGTGACGCACCTACAGACGATAATCGAGGACCTGATGCTGCTGAGTGACGAGCCTCACAAATTGCCTGCTGCCAGCGAACAGGTCCGAGCACCACTACACATTACAGCTATGAGCCGGGGTACAGTCCCATGTAAACCAAGCTCCGTCACCGAACATGCTGTAATTCATACGAAGCCTCATTCATAATCAACCTACAATAAGATTCTGTCCAGAGCAGCCAATCACTACATCACTGCAAGAAATGAAAGCTGGGCTCTGATTGGTTGCCATGTTTATGTTTCAATTCCTCCTCGGTTTCAGGATCTCTGCTTGCTGTCAGTGACTGTAACTATTCATGATGATGGTCTGATGCTGGACACTGGTTCACAGATGAGGGTTTGTTCCCATTTTATCCAGTGTCCTGATAATTGTGTTACAATGCAGTCCAGGTAGGTTACCTGATATCGGAATACAATTGTAACAAACCTTCAGCTGTGAGCAGTGTTAAGTCAGGATGCGATTTAAGTCTTCATTCACTGACACCAAGCACAGGTATTAAAGTTGCTGACATTTCCTTTGTCAGCGATGAAGGTTCACTTCGGTGGGACTCGGGTCCGGCAGATTTCGCCCTCTGCTCGGCTGCACATTATATAGTGTTATATTACGGTGAGATGGAGGGGAATACAGCGCCCGCCACAGCCGGACACGCCGGCCCCTTCATCTCTTCTGATTGGCTGCAGCTCTGCTCCATGTCTCCTAGCCATGACTGCTCCATAATAATCCTCTTCTCCGCAGGTTATTAAGGATTTGAAGGGATCTGACTACTCCTGGTCCTATCAGACACCCCCCTCCTCCCCGAGCAGCTCGGGGTCTCGCAAGTCCAGTATGTGCAGGTAAGTGTTTGCATAGGTGAGGGGCCGAGCATCCCCCATCCCCCGACACCGCCCGTCATTAGATCACGCCACACCCCGGTATATGTGACAGGTGTAGATATTCTGTCCATAGCAGTGTCCTAGTGTCTTACATCATCGATGCTCTGACCATTTATCACAGTACAAAAACTGCCCCCTCCTGGCAAGCTGCCTCGCACCCTCACTCACCGGGTTCCGCGTGTCGCTATCGCAGCCTCCCGCAGTCCACAGGCGGATCGCAGCGGCTGGTGAGCGCCTCCTCCCAGGACTCTGGCTGCAGCTCCCATGAAGCCACCTACTCCAAGCCACCATCACCCATGCCCTCGGACATGACGAGCCAGGTACGTGACCTTGTGCAGGTGATGTGCGAAGCGCCGGCGCCTTCCTCGCTCACATCTCATTCCCTCCATCAGAAATCCTCCAGCTCCGCGTCTTCAGAAGCCTCCGAGACCTGCCAGTCCGTCAGCGAGTGCAGCTCCCCCACATCGGTGAGTATGGACTGGTGGAGGCAGGGCCGTCCTCTGGAAGTGCAGTCCTCTGCTTGCTGTCCCTGAATGGAAACCTGAGCTTGTTACACTTGTATCCAGTGGCAATCCTCAGAGGGATACATTGCTACAAACGGTCAGCACTGAGGGAGATGCTGCCGCTCAGCCGTGAGAAGTGTTAGATCAGGCAGGTTGTCAGCCTGTGTAGGTGAACAAGATTGCTCTTATTCAAAGACAGCAAGCAGAGAATGTACCGGCAGATTGGATCCCTCTGATGCCACATCTTCTGCAGGATTGGTCGCGGTCTGGTCCCTACGAAACGCCGCCTGCGAGCTCCCTGCAGCGCCGAAAGGACCGTGTGGAGCATCTGAGGGAGGCCGAGCTGGGCCCCTACTACCCAAACATGGAGGACCCTTACCGGCCCCGCATGTCTCCAGCCGTCATTGCTGCCAAGGTGAAGTCCATAGAGGCAATAGTGTAACAACACGTACCCCAAATCCCCCCAGACCCTCTATAAATACAGCAATATAACGTACCCCCAAATCCCTCCGGACCCTCTATAAATACAGCGATATAACGTACCCCAAATTCCCCCGGACCCTCTATAAATACAGCGATATAACGTACCCCCACATCCCCCCGGACCCTCTATAAACATAGGAATATAACGTACCCCAAATCCCCCCGGACCCTCTATAAATACAGCGATATAACGTACCCCCAAATCCCCCCGGACCCTCTATAAATACAGTGATATAACGTACCCCCACATCCCCCCGGACCTTCTATAAATACAGCGATATAACGTACCCCCACATCCCCCCGGACCCTCTATAAACATAGGAATATAACGTACCCCAAATCCCCCCGGACCCTCTATAAATACAGCGATATAACGTACCCCCAAATCCCCCCGGACCCTCTATAAATACAGTGATATAACGTACCCCCACATCCCCCCGGACCCTCTATAAATACAGCGATATAACGTACCCCCAAATCCCCCCGGACCCTCTATAAACATAGGAATATAACGTACCCCAAATCCCCCCGGACCCTCTAAATACAGCAATATAACGTACCCCAAATCCCCCCGGACCCTCTATAAACATAGGAATATAACGTACCCCCACATCCCCCCGGACCCTCTATAAATACAGCGATATAACGTACCCCCAAATCCCTCCGGACCCTCTATAAATACAGCGATATAATGTACCCCAAATCCCCCCGGACCCTCTATAAATACAGCGATATAACGTACCCCAAATCCCCCCGGACCCTCTATAAACATAGGAATATAACGTACCCCCACATCCCCCCGGACCCTCTATAAACATAGGAATATAACGTACCCCAAATCCCCCCGGACCCTCTATAAATACAGCGATATAACGTACCCCCAAATCCCCCCGGACCCTCTATAAATACAGCAATATAACGTACCCCCAAATCCCCCCGGACCCTCTATAAATACAGAGATATAACGTACCCCCACATCCCCCCGGACCCTCTATAAATACAGCAATATAACGTACCCCCAAATCCCTCCGGACCCTCTATAAATACAGCGATATAACGTACCCCAAATCCCCCCGGACCCTCTATAAATACAGCGATATAACGTACCCCAAATCCCCCGGACCCTCTAAATACAGCAATATAACGTACCCCCAAATCCCCCCGGACCCTCTATAAGTACAGCGATATAATGTACCCCAAATCCCCCCGGACCCTCTATAAATACAGCAATATAACGTACCCCAAATCCCCCGGACCCTCTAAATACAGCAATATAACGTACCCCCAAATCCCTCCGCACCCTCTATAAATACAGCAATATAACGTACCCCCAAATCCCCCCGGACCCTCTATAAATACAGCAATATAACGTACCCCAAATCCCCCGGACCCTCTAAATACAGCAATATAACGTACCCCCAAATCCCCCCGGACCCTCTATAAGTACAGCGATATAATGTACCCCAAATCCCCCCGGACCCTCTATAAATACAGCAATATAACGTACCCCAAATCCCCCGGACCCTCTAAATACAGCAATATAACGTACCCCCAAATCCCTCCGCACCCTCTATAAATACAGCAATATAACGTACCCCCAAATCCCCCCGGACCCTCTATAAATACAGCAATATAACGTACCCCAAATCCCCCGGACCCTCTAAATACAGCAATATAACGTACCCCCAAATCCCTCCGCACCCTCTATAAATACAGCGATATAATGTACCCCCAAATCCCCCCGGACCCTCTATAAATACAGCAATATAACGTACCCCAAATCCCCCGGACCCTCTAAATACAGCAATATAACGTACCCCCAAATCCCTCCGGACCTTCTATAAATACAGCGATATAATGTACCCCAAATCCCCCCGGACCCTCTATAAATACAGCGATATAACGTACCCCAAATCCCCCGGACCCTCTAAATACAGCAATATAACGTACCCCCAAATCCTCCCGGACCCTCTATAAATACAGTGATATAACGTACCCCAAATCCTCCCGGACCCTCTATAAATACAGCAATATAACGTACCCCAAATTCCCCCGGACCCTCTATAAATACAGCGATATAACGTACCCCAAATCCCCCGGACCCTCTAAATACAGCAATATAACGTACCCCCAAATCCCTCCGGACCCTCTATAAATACAGCAATATAACGTACCCCAAATCCCCCCGGACCCTCTATAAACATAGGAATATAACGTACCCCCACATCCCCCCGGACCCTCTATAAATACAGCAATATAACGTACCCCCACATCCCCCCGGACCCTCTATAAATACAGCGATATAACGTACCCCCAAATCCCCCCGGACCCTCTATAAACATAGGAATATAACGTACCCCCAAATCCCCCCGGACCCTCTATAAATACAGCAATATAACGTACCCCCAAATCCCCCCGGACCCTCTATAAATACAGCGATATAACGTACCCCCAAATCCCCCCGGACCCTCTATAAACATAGGAATATAACGTACCCCCAAATCCCCCCGGACCCTCTATAAATACAGCGATATAACGTACCCCCAAATCCCCCCGGACCCCCTATAAATACAGCGATATAACGTACCCCCAAATCCCCCCGGACCCTTTATAAACATAGGAATATAACGTACCCCCAAATCCCCCCGGACCCTCTATAAATACAGCAATATAACGTACCCCAAATCCCCCCGGACCCTCTATAAATACAGCGATATAACGTACCCCCAAATCCCCCCGGACCCTCTATAAACATAGGAATATAACGTACCCCCAAATCCCCCCGGACCCTCTATAAATACAGCGATATAACGTACCCCCACATCCCCCCGGACCCTCTATAAATACAGCGATATAACGTACCCCCAAATCCCCCCGGACCCTCTATAAACATAGGAATATAACGTACCCCCAAATCCCCCCGGACCCTCTATAAATACAGCGATATAACGTACCCCCAAATCCCCCCGGACCCTCTATAAACATGCTGATAGAGCATTGGACCGGACCCCCATGTCTCTGGTACTGCAGGGTGGGCCATGACGTCCCTTTTCTCCGGGGTCAGTCACCTGTAGGATCTGGGGGCCGCACTTTGGTCATCACCAGATATTGTCCTCGACCACAGACCCCGCTCCGTCACTTCATGTTTCCAGCTTGTCACTGGACGGAGGCCGTGTGTGACCGTGTGACGTGTGTGACCGTGTGTGACCGTGTGACGTGTGTGACCGTGTGTGACCGTGCCCACATCTGTCACTGCACAACATGGCGACACGCGGCGACACTGCCCCTCACAGCACTGACAGGAAGGAGGCCACAGCCTCAGCCATGGATACACTGCTGAGGTAAAAGGAAAGCACAGCTCTGATTGGTTGCTATGGGTTATTGTAAATACATCACCTTATCCAATCACACAAGAGAAACGAGGCAGATTATCCATAAACCCAGTCACATCTTATAGCCCCCCGGACCCTCCGTACACCCAGTCACATCTTATAGCCCCCCGGGCCCTCCGTACACCCAGTCACATCTTATAGCCCCCCGGACCCTCCGTACACCCAGTCACATCTTATAGCCCCCCCGACCCTCCGTACACCCAGTCACATCTTATAGCCCCCCGGACCCTCCGTACACCCAGTCACATCTTATAGCCCCCCGGACCCTCCGTACACCCAGTCACATCTTATAGCCCCCCCGGACCCTCCGTACACCCAGTCACATCTTATAGCCCCCCCGACCCTCCGTACACCCAGTCACATCTTATAGCCCCCCGGACCCTCCGTACACCCAGTCACATCTTATAGCCCCCCCGACCCTCCGTACACCCAGTCACATCTTATAGCCCCCCGGACCCTCCGTACACCCAGTCACATCTTATAGCCCCCCGGACCCTCCGTACACCCAGTCACATCTTATAGCCCCCCGGACCCTCCGTACACCCAGTCACATCTTATAGCCCCCCGGACCCTCCGTACACCCAGTCACATCTTATAGCCCCCCGGACCCTCCGTACACCCAGTCACATCTTATAGCCCCCCGGACCCTCCGTACACCCAGTCACATCTTATAGCCCCCCGGACCCTCCGTACACCCAGTCACATCTTATAGCCCCCCGGACCCTCCGTACACCCAGTCACATCTTATAGCCCCCCGGACCCTCCGTACACCCAGTCACATCTTATAGCCCCCCGACCCTCCGTACACCCAGTCACATCTTATAGCCCCCCGGACCCTCCGTACACCCAGTCACATCTTATAGCCCCCCGGGCCCTCCGTACACCCAGTCACATCTTATAGCCCCCCGGACCCTCCGTACACCCAGTCACATCTTATAGCCCCCCGGACCCTCCGTACACCCAGTCACATCTTATAGCCCCCCGGACCCTCCGTACACCCAGTCACATCTTATAGCCCCCCGGACCCTCCGTACACCCAGTCACATCTTATAGCCCCCCGGACCCTCCGTACACCCAGTCACATCTTATAGCCCCCCGGACCCTCCGTACACCCAGTCACATCTTATAGCCCCCCGGACCCTCCGTACACCCAGTCACATCTTATAGCCCCCCGGACCCTCCGTACACCCAGTCACATCTTATAGCCCCCCGGACCCTCCGTACACCCAGTCACATCTTATAGCCCCCCGGACCCTCCGTACACCCAGTCACATCTTATAGCCCCCCCGACCCTCCGTACACCCAGTCACATCTTATAGCCCCCCGGACCCTCCGTACACCCAGTCACATCTTATAGCCCCCCGGACCCTCCGTACACCCAGTCACATCTTATAGCCCCCCGACCCTCCGTACACCCAGTCACATCTTATAGCCCCCCGGACCCTCCGTACACCCAGTCACATCTTATAGCCCCCCGGGCCCTCCGTACACCCAGTCACATCTTATAGCCCCCCGGACCCTCCGTACACCCAGTCACATCTTATAGCCCCCCCGACCCTCCGTACACCCAGTCACATCTTATAGCCCCCCGGACCCTCCGTACACCCAGTCACATCTTATAGCCCCCCGGACCCTCCGTACACCCAGTCACATCTTATAGCCCCCCGGACCCTCCGTACACCCAGTCACATCTTATAGCCCCCCGGACCCTCCGTACACCCAGTCACATCTTATAGCCCCCCGGACCCTCCGTACACCCAGTCACATCTTATAGCCCCCCCGACCCTCCGTACACCCAGTCACATCTTATAGCCCCCCGGACCCTCCGTACACCCAGTCACATCTTATAGCCCCCCGGACCCTCCGTACACCCAGTCACATCTTATAGCCCCCCGGACCCTCCGTACACCCAGTCACATCTTATAGCCCCCCGGACCCTCCGTACACCCAGTCACATCTTATAGCCCCCCGGACCCTCCGTACACCCAGTCACATCTTATAGCCCCCCGGACCCTCCGTACACCCAGTCACATCTTATAGCCCCCCGGACCCTCCGTACACCCAGTCACATCTTATAGCCCCCCCGACCCTCCGTACACCCAGTCACATCTTATAGCCCCCCGGACCCTCCGTACACCCAGTCACATCTTATAGCCCCCCGGGCCCTCCGTACACCCAGTCACATCTTATAGCCCCCCGGACCCTCCGTACACCCAGTCACATCTTATAGCCCCCCCGACCCTCCGTACACCCAGTCACATCTTATAGCCCCCCGGACCCTCCGTACACCCAGTCACATCTTATAGCCCCCCGGACCCTCCGTACACCCAGTCACATCTTATAGCCCCCCGGACCCTCCGTACACCCAGTCACATCTTATAGCCCCCCGGACCCTCCGTACACCCAGTCACATCTTATAGCCCCCCGGACCCTCCGTACACCCAGTCACATCTTATAGCCCCCCCGACCCTCCGTACACCCAGTCACATCTTATAGCCCCCCGGACCCTCCGTACACCCAGTCACATCTTATAGCCCCCCGGACCCTCCGTACACCCAGTCACATCTTATAGCCCCCCGGACCCTCCGTACACCCAGTCACATCTTATAGCCCCCCGGACCCTCCGTACACCCAGTCACATCTTATAGTCCCCGGACCCTCCGTACACCCAGTCACATCTTATAGCCCCCCGGGCCCTCCGTACACCCAGTCACATCTTATAGCCCCCCGGGCCCTCCGTACACCCAGTCACATCTTATAGCCCCCCGGACCCTCCGTACACCCAGTCACATCTTATAGCCCCCCGGACCCTCCGTACACCCAGTCACATCTTATAGCCCCCCGGACCCTCCGTACACCCAGTCACATCTTATAGCCCCCCCGGACCCTCCGTACACCCAGTCACATCTTATAGCCCCCCGGACCCTCCGTACACCCAGTCACATCTTATAGCCCTCTGGACCCAGACTCCGTACATTTCAACGGTCCCTCCGTTCACCCAGACTCCGTACATCCCCCAGGACCCTCCGTACATCCCCCTGGTACCCTCCGTACATCCCCCCAGGACCCTCCGTACATCCCCCCCTTCCCCGGTACCCTCCGTACATTCCCCCCTGGACCCTCCGTACATTTCACCGGACCCTCAGTACATCCCGCCCAGACACCATACATCCCCCGGACCCCCAGTCATATCCTATAGCTCTCCGGACCCAGACTCCGTACATCCCCCCCGGACCCTCCGTACATCCCCCCCAGACCCTCCGTACATCCCCCTGGTACCCGCTGTACACCCCCCAGACCCTCCGTACATCCCCCTGGTACCCTCTGTACACCCCCAGACCCTCTGTACACCCCCAGACCCTCTGTAATCCCCCCAGACCCTCCGTACACCCCCCGGACCCTCCGTACATTCAGTCCTGTCACGTGTCCCCTCTGATTGCAGCACGGGGAGGAGGTCTCGCCCGCTGCCAGTGACCTGGCCATGGTCCTGACCCGGGGTCTCAGTCTGGAGCACCAGAAGAGCAGCCGTGACTCTCTGCAATATTCCAGCGGCTACAGCACCCAGACAACCACCCCCTCCTGCTCCGAGGACACAATCCCCTCACAAGGTAACCAGCCCCCCGGAGCAGGAGCCGCAGGGGCCGGCGCAGCCTCCTCATTGTGTAGCCAGCTCTTGGGCCACATTTCTCCTCATTTTCAGGATCTCTGCTTGTTGTCAGTGCCGGTGTCTCGCCTGGTACAGCGGGTGGTCGCTGCTCTGCGTCCAGACTGGACCTGCACTGATACTGTAGGAAATAATCAGGGCAGGAAAGGATTGCCCGGACACAGTGTAGCAAAACCACAGCTGTGAGCAGGACCAGGATGAGTTTGCTGCCCCTGGATGTAAATGTTTGTGTTCATTGACAGGAAGCAGAGATGTTGGAAGTGTAGCACCAAGTCTATTAACACTTCCCATGTGCCGTCCCCTGCAGGGGGTCCTGACCGCCAGTTGTTTGCCCCCTCACAGGTTCTGACTACGACTGTTACTCAGTGAATGGAGATGCCGAAGGCGATGGCTCTGGCGACTACGATCGATCCTCCACCGTTCCCCGCAGCAGTAGCTTAGCGCAGAATTACCGCCGCATGCTCCAGACCAAGCGGCCAGCCTCGACGGCCGGACTGCCCACCGCCATGACGGCCTCTAGCTCTGCACCCCCTCCCCCACAATCGGGCTCGACGCCAGGGGTGGCCACCATACGACGCACTCCTTCCACCAAACCCACCGTCAGACGCACTTTATCCAACGCCGGCCCCATTCCATGTCGCCCCCCTATAGTGCCAGTAAGAACACCCACTGTGCCCGACTCTCCGGGCGGCGGACTGGGGGGGCGCTCTCGTGTCGGAAGTGAAGAGTGTGTTTTCTACTTGGGAGCCGATGATGGAAGCCCCCTCGACTATGCCAAGTCTTCTCCCAAGCGCCTCAGTCTCCCCAATGCAGCCTGGGGGGCAGCGGGAGAAATGTCTGTGTATGGCGGCGGTGGCGGAGCGGATGAGGAAGACATGGGGGGCGGCCTCCTGGCTGCCAATCGGCACAGTCTGGTGGAGAAGATCGGGGAGCTGGTCGCCGGAGCGCACGCCCTGGGGGATGGCCAGTTCCCTTTCCCTTCAGCTCCAGACAAGAGTCAGATCCCTGCCCCGACGGCAGGCGGCAGCAGCTCCGAACCCCCGGCCGGCGACATGTTGGCGTCCATACGAAGAGGGGTACGGCTACGCCGAACCCTGACCAACGACCGCTCTGCCCCCCGGATACTGTGACCTCCGCTGCAGGGTGGACAGGATTGGTGCTCCAGGGAGGGGAGCGAAACATACTGTGACACAAGCCAACCAGAAACCAAGGGGTGCTTAACCCTTTCTATGCAGGTAGGTCCGGGGCTAGAAGGGTTAGGTTTGGTGACTGACCAAAACATTTCCACCATTCCATACACCAGGGCGGACCCAACACACCAGTAGCATTAGGACGGCTGGAAAGACCCCCCCACACGCACCAGCTCTGCTACACCGAGGGGCACAGCGCTGCCATGAAGATGTCGCGGGTACAGCAGACCAGTGTAGCCACCATGGAGGGGCCAGGACTCTAGGCTCAGATCTCGGCTGTGACGCTAATCTTCATTGTAGCCATGTGATCCAGAAGCTGATGGACTGTGGCCCCTGATGATGGACTGTGGCACCTGATGATGGACTGTGGCCCCTGATGATGGATTGTCAAGTTCTGTCTTCTCTGGTTCTGACCCGAGTGCTCGCATCACTGGTCGGGGGCCATGGAGTGGCGATGGATGTGACTACACAGGCAGCTTGCATGACTCTGGGCCACCAGCGACATGTGGCCCCCAGGAGCCCTAATTTTTCTTACTGTACAATTTGTGCCAAGTGGTTGCTAATGACGCTGAGCGGCCGCCATGTTTCTGTGGCCTGTTTTCCCTCACCCGATAGGTGACGTAGTCTGAAGGGGGATGAAGATGTCACCGTTTTCGGCCTCTTGTAGTGGGGGAATAGCCGACCTCACGGGGATCCTGCCTTTACCGATCACAGAGGCCTCTCTTCTAGTGCCATTCAGAACAAGCCTTGTGCCACCTCTGTGCCCACACTGTGTAGTGAGGAGCAGCCCCCAATGCCCGCACCATACGGGGGGCACCGCACTGATGACCTCTGGTAATAGCACTTAGGATTTGTAGAACTGACACCATTAATTTATGACCCCCGTATGAATCTTACTGGTATCCTGAAGGTTATAGTGCGGGGGACATGTCCTCAAAGTGGGCTGCCCCTGCACACGTGGAATGAGCAGGTCCCCACTGCGGACACTGTGTGCAGGGGTCTAGTGATGGAAATGTCACCCCAGTAATGGTGAAGGCCTGCAGGGGAAGCGCAGCACGAGCCCCCTGCTTGGCAGATGTGGCTCCTGTAGGGCGCACTTACTATAGAGCTGTATATTTTCAGAGATTAATGATTTGTTTGCCTCCAGAAGGAATTGCAGATGTAGATCTGACCGGAAAGAGAATATTTTTAGCCGCTGCTGGCGGAGCCAGGGCCAGAGATCAATATTGAGAAATGTAGCGCCACCCGCTGGCCGGGTGGAGAACTGCAGGCAGCTCCTTGTGACTTGTAGCAGTAACCTAAGTTCTCCTGATGTAGAGATGCGACTCCAACGCTGCGGAGAGCTGGACACATCTTTGAAGATGGTGACAATTTGCTTAGAAGAAAGTCTTTAAGACATCCCTTTAGTGAGCAGGAAAATGGGCCCAAGACCTGAGGCTGCTCCTCTAAGACACGTCTGATGTTTGCATCAGCTTCCTCACCAGTGTCTGCACGTGTGCACACAGCAGTTTAGGCCGGGACGGTTGTAGTCCTTGATGTGGAGGGTGATTTGGAGGCTGTCTCAGTAGTGCAGTCTCAGGTGCTGAGCCTGGAATAGTTGGACGGGACTTCTATATTTTTCTTCTGTTGGGTCTACACAGGGAGGTGCAGCTAGGGTTTTGGGGCTGGGGCAATGGGACGTGGTCTGTCTAGATGGAAATATATGCACGGGTGACATGGAGGCAGGGGCCCCTTTAGAAGTGGGGGAAGTAGTAGGTTTCGCACGTGTCAGCACCAGCTACCGCAGGTGTTTCTCGATGGTGTGGGAAGTTGTTAGGACATGGCTCTTTCTGAGGTGTGAATGTTGATGTAAGTTTATTGGTTTCTGTCTATGGTTGTATGAGGGCACGGACGTGTAGGGGGACAGTGAGCTGCCTGATATGTCCAGTCCACCATCATACTCATGGGACGCTGGATGAGATGACCGTACCATGCAATCATCATCCTCAACGTTGCCTATCTCCCAGCACTCGAAACAACATGCAATCCACCGAACTACGAAACGCGAGAGATCATGTTATCCACCAAGCTCACAACACACGAGACATTGTCCAACTGGCCGATCTTCCAACACATGAGATATAATGATCTCCCGACACGTGAGATGCCATGTGATCCACCGAGCTCCCGAGACACAAGACACTGTGCGATCCATCAAGCTCCTAAGACGTTGCGTGGTCCATCGCGTTTCCGAGACGTCGTGCGATCCTTTGGGATCCCAAGACGTAGTGCTATCCTTTGAGCTCCTGACACACGAGACATGGTGCAATCCTTCGAGGTCCCGACGCGTGAGATGTCGTGCGATCCTTCGAGGTCCCTACGCGTGAGACATGGTGTGATCCTTCGAGCTCCCAACATGCGAGACGTGGTGCGATCCTTCGAGCTCCCGACGTGCGAGACATGGTGCGATCCTTCGAGCTCCCGACATGTGAGACGTGGTGCGATCCTTCGAGGTCCCGATGCGCGAGACGTGGTGCGATCCTTCAAGGTCACGACGCTCGAGATGTGGTGCGATCCTTTGAGGTCACGACGCTCGAGACGTGGTGCGATCCTTCGAGGTCCCGACGCTCGAGACGTGGTGCGATTCTTCGAGGTCCCGGCGCTCGAGACGTGGTGCGATCCTTTGTGCTCCCAACGCGCGAGATGTGGTGCGATCCTTTGAGGTACCGATGCTCGAGACGTGGTGCGATCCTTCGAGGTCCCGATGCTCGAGACGTGGTGCGATCCTTCGAGGTCCCGACGCTCGAGACGTGGTGCGATTCTTCGAGGTCCCGACGCTCGAGACGTGCGATCCTTTGTGCTCCCAACGCGTGAGACGTGGTGCGATCCTTCGAGGTCCCGATGCTCGAGATGTAGTGCGATCCTTCGAGGTCCCGATGCTCGAGACGTGGTGCGATCCTTCGAGGTCCCGACGCTCGAGACGTGGTGCGATTCTTCGAGGTCCCGACGCTCGAGACGTGGTGCGATCCTTTGTGCTCCCAACGCGCGAGACGTGGTGCGATCCTTTGTGCTCCCAACGCGCGAGACGTGGTGCGATCCTTCGAGGTCCCGATGCTTGAGACGTGGTGCGATCCTTCGCGCGAGACATAGTGCGATCCTTCGAGGTCCCGACGCTCAAGATGTGGTGCGATCCTTCGAGCACCCAACGCGTGAAACGTGATGTGATCCTTCAAGTTCCCAACGGCACGAGATGTGGTTCGTTCCTTTGAGCTCACGACGTGTGATCCTTCGAGGTCCTGACGCTCGTGACGTGGTGCGATCCATCGAGCTCCCAACGTGAGACGTGGTACGATCCTTTGAGCTCCCAACGTGTGAGACATGGTGCGATCCTTTGAGCTCCCGATGCTCGAGACATGGTGCGATCCTTTGAGCTTCCGATGCTCAAAACGTGGTGCGATCCTTCGAGCTCTCGACCCGCGAGACGTCGTGCGATCCGCCTAGTTCCTAATGTGGCAGATGTAGTGTGATCTGCTGATCTCTGACCTAATTCATTATGCCACTGCTGGGAGATCTATGCTATTAGGTTTGAAGGATCTCTGATGGGTAAGTCATGGGCTCCTCCAATGAGATCTTGTATTTGTTACATATCAGGTGGCTGGATCACTGTGGTCAGGCCCCCGTGTCCCATATCTGTTACATGCGTGGAGTGATCTCACATCTTGTCGGTAACACTGAAACCCCGAGTGTGCAGTATTGGTGAATCGGACATGAGTGACTGAGGAGACTCCTGAGAGCGGACACAGATCCTAAGTGGGGAAAAGGCAAGTGTTGTGGAAGGAGAAGAGGAAAAGGTGACCCTGGGGCCAGGGAGGCGCCGCTGATTGTAGGGCTGCAGACCTCACTGCTCCTTTTCTCAGTAATAGATGAGGAAATCTTGAAAATCTGAGACGTTCCAGGCCCTGAGCCTGAACCTTGTGTGGCTCCAGATCCCCGTCCACATTGTCCCTTGCCTGAAGATGGCAGACTTGTGGCTCTGTGTGGACATTGATATGCATGATGAGAAAACGCTATGAAACTCTCAGTAGTGCGGCCTCAGGCTTTGGGCCTGTAACTTCAAGCACATAGATCTGCGCAGAGATCACAGAGCGATTTCACGTGAATGAGGCGTTCTGGAGTTTGCTTCTGCACAGCCTCATGCCTCATATACCGCAGTGATACCAGAGAACAGTAGCTGGTTCTGAGCAGTGGATATAGTGGGGGTCCTTGTCTATACACTGTAGTCTAGGCCAGTCCCCAGCCTCCCTCACTGGAGACCCTCGCTCTAGCAATAGGATAACCTGGCAATAATAATGCAGCGGCGGTACTGCCTCCCTGGGGGTACGGCCATTCTGCTGGGGGAATGATAGCAGGCGGTGACATTATTGTACCAGTCCGGTGACCTCAGTGGGAAATGACGAGCCCTTCTTCCGGAGCTGGGGAGGTGATGAAGACGCGAGTCCCATGTGAATGAATAGGATCTAGGTTTTTTGGTTGTTTTTTTAACCCCCATGTGACGGTGTTTTAGCCTCCCGGCAGCTATGCATCATGCAACAGATCGGTCCTGAGGCCCCTTGGTGAAAGGGACCACCAAGATTGGGTGAATGCAAGCACAACGCTCTCCTCCCCCTCCTGTGTGGGGTCAACCCTGTTATCTATGAAGCCCCCGTGTGTATAACACGTCGTTGTACAGAGACCCCCCTTACACTGGATTTCTGTGTCTGTTTGTATGCGTGTACCTGTATTGGGGCACCAGACCCCCGCTTTCTCCCCATTCTGTTTGATGTTAGTTATGGGGGGAGGGGCAGCCCCCCGACACTGTGTCTTCTAACATGTGGCGTCTTCTGCTCGCTGATCTTCCGCTTCTGTTGCCTCCTTCCCTCACAACTTTTATTCTTTTTCTAGTTCATCTTTTTCACTGAGAATTGCGCTGACAGTAACTCCGCACTGTGACCATCCAGTATTAATAAACTCGTACTGTAACTGCCGCCGTCACATGACTCCTGCTGCAACCACAAGTCCTCACCAGACCTCCGCTTACTGTCAGTAAATGAGAATGTTCTGCTTTCCATGCAGGTCCGGAAATCCACATATCTAGTCCTGGAGTAAATCAGTGGTGGACAGGGAATAGAAAGAAACCCCCCCCCCCCCATACAGACTGTGCCCCCCATGCCTCATCACAGGATAGTTGTGATACGCCATACACACTGGGGCAAATAGTCAAGCTGTCGCATTTCCTTGTTATGGAGGACGGAGCTGTTCTCATCACACTCATTTATAGAATATAGACGGGTATTCTGAAATGTCCTACAGGTCTGGGAGCTGTATTCATCCCCAAAAGGGGGTCTCTGATGTCACCCCTGGTGCCACACATGGCAGAAAGGTACCAGTGCATGCAGCACAGCAAGAAAGAAGAGCACTGAAGAGGCCGAGCACAAAGTACCAGCAGCAACAAATCCCTCCAAACATCAGATGACAAGTCCCGTAAAGCTGCACCAAACACCGTCCGCAGCACCGTACACCATCCCAACGCTCCTCCGCTATCTGCAGCACCGTACCCCGTCCCAACGCTCCTCCGCTATCCGCAGCACCGTACACCATCCCAACGCTCCTCCGCTATCTGCAGCACCGTACCCCGTCCCAACGCTCCTCCGCTATCCGCAGCACCGTACCCCGTCCCAACGCTCCTCCGCTATCCGCAGCACCGTACCCCGTCCCAACGCTCCTCCGCTATCCGCAACACCGTGCCCCGTCCCAACGCTCCTCCGCTATCCGCAGCACCGTACCCCGTCCCAACGCTCCTCCGCTATCCGCAACACCGTGCCCCGTCCCAACGCTCCTCCGCTATCCGCAGCACCGTACCCTGTCCCAACGCTCCTCCACAGCACCGTGCCCCTTCCCAGCTCTCCCGCGTCCCAGCAGCTCCGTGCCCCGTCTCGCTCCTCCACTGTCCATAGGACCATGCCCCATCTCATCACTCCTCTTGTGCACAGAACCGTGCCCCATCCCAAAGCTCCCCCACTGTCCGCATCTGTGCCCCATCCAACGTTCCCCCGTTCTGCACCGTGCCTGTCATGAACCGGAGGTGTCTGGTTGCCCCAGTTCATTCTGTAGGGATTTATTTATATTCCAGTTTGGAACTTGCAGCTGTCTGGTGCCCCCTTTACCCTCAGGTCAGTCAGGGAACTGCACCTAGTACAATTAGTCGCCAGAAAGGCTGCCTGCTCTTGTACTGGCTATTGGACTCGCTGCCTTGAGGGTAATATAATTATTCCCAGCCGCAGCCGAGTAATACACTTATAAACCCTGTTCCGTCACTGCCAGTTACCCAACAAGCTCAGTACGATCTGCTGCCACCAGCTCCTATTGCTATGACTAAAAGCGGGGCAGGAGCCAACCTAATCAGTAGCGTAATTTACTTCAGAGGACGCTGGAGGTACGTTTTAGAGCAAGGACGAGACTAGTAAATATTATAGCTTTTACTCCAAAAAGATTAGGTAGTGTTTACAAAAGTATATAAAAAGATATTACCAAAATGAGACAATCTAGTATGTACAGACAATTACAAAATAAAAGGGATTAAAAGAAAAGAAACAATTCTCTCATATCATGGATGACCATGGGGGTGACATCAAAACGCATCAGAGTGTCTCTTAGCTGGCTCCCTGGGCAAAAAACTAGTGCAAAATGAGGTCCCACTATCTTATACCCCCTGGTTGGGACTCCACTCCCCTTTCCAAAGAGACTCAGAACTTTATTAAAACGCATATTCGTCATAGCGTACACTGGGAACCTCATAGTCATGACGAAAGTATTACATGTCTTCTCACGATGTTAGCTTCCATTTAAGTCTACACATGGGGTAGCTGTGTGACCCGGTTAAGTAGTAATCCATTTCTGCTAGGCGCTGAGCTTAGAAAAACACTGTCAATCTACCCTGGCACATGGCAAATATGTAACTTTCACACCTATCTCACCACCTGGGATCGAATTATTCCATCCTGAATAACTCTGATTCACAATGAAGCACATGGTTCAGACAAAGGAAGGTTTCTGCTAATTAACACATTCTTGAGGGAGTGGGGAAGAGTGGTATAGAATTACACTGAGTTGAGAAGGAGAGCTTTCTAGGTAGTAAGAAAGAAGTATCGTTTCTCCTTGCGGAGAGTGACATCATAAGCATGGCGAGGTGAGGAGACAAGAAAGAGGGGCTGGGGGGGGGGGGGGGGGGGGCGGAACAGTTGCAGCTTGTCAGTAACACAACCAGAGATGTTTCAGCTCTGAATGTGTGTACTTTACACAGACCTAATGGGTGTAGCAGAGCTGGGTATATTCATCTCAGTGCCCCATCCCAACCCTCCCCACTATCTGCTGCACCGTGCCCCATCCTAACGCTCCCCCACTATCTGCTGCACCGAGCCCCAGTCCAATGCTCCTCCGCTGCATTGTGCCCCTTCCCAACACTCCCTCGCCGTCCGCAGCACCGTGCCCCTTCCCAACACTCCCTCGCCGTCCGCAGCACCGTGCCCCTTCCCAACACTCCCTCGCCGTCCGCAGCACCGTGCCCCTTCCCAACGCTCCCCCACTGTCCTCAGCACCGTGCCCCATCCCAACGCTCCCCCACTGTCCTCAGCACCGTGCCCCATCCCAACGCTCCCCCACTGTCCGTAGAACCGTGCCCCTTCCCAACGCTCCCCCACTGTCTGCAGCACCGTGCCCCATCCTAATGATCCCTCCATCACTTCAAACCCTTCCCCTTCCCACTGGTGGCAAAAACTCTGCCGGCTTCAGTCCCCATCCTTCTCCCTGTGACACCATTATGTATTGTGGCTCAGTGGTTAGCAATGTTGCTTTGCAGCGCTGGAGTCTTGGGTTCAAATCCCATCGCTATAAACATCTGTAAGAGTATTGTTACTTGCTTTTCCTGTATTTCTGTGGGTTTCCTTCCACCCTCTCACAAAATCATGGTGGTGCTATATAAGCGAGTACAATAAATAAGCCAGTTTTACCAGTAACACCCTGCCCTTACCTCTCCTGGAGGTGGAAGAAAAATGTAGGGACAGAGCCCCTGACTCCTCTGCAGATCCTACAATCTGGTACAGGAACGACCCCCAGCCGTATGACTACAGAGCCAGTCCTCTGACTATGGAACCACAGTGATATCGCAGCACTGGTGGCCACCATCACTGCACCAGCAGAATAGTGAGTGCAGCTCTGGAGTATGACCCCAGATAAGTCATGTATGCACTGGTTGCATTTGGCTGTAGATAGAAGTAATATGTTATAATTTTATAGTAAAATAATTTTTATGACAATATATAATATAATCTCATTAGAAAAATAAATGAATCCGACAATAAGAGAGGTCACATTCGGGCGATTCCTTTCTATGGAAGGTGATCCAGGACTTCAGCCTTTCCGGTGTTCACACTTCCGCTCAGTCATATCGGCTGCGGATCCAGGATGGACGGAAGCCATGATACCAGTGTGAACAAATCCTTCATACAGTGAGATAAATAGATCCTAGGAGAACAACGGCCCCACGTGCGAGAGCTGCTGCAGTGTAAAGCACAGTGAGATCATCCCACTATGCTTAGTGACTGCAGTGGATATAGATCCTTCTTCGTGATGGCTGTGGGGGCTGGTCAGGGGCAGGGAGCGGTGGGGGCTGGTCAGGGGCAGGGAGCGGTGGGGGCTGGTCAGGGGCAGGGAGCGGTGGGGGCTGGGCAGGGGCAGGGAGCGGTGGGGGCTGGTCAGGGGCTGGGAGCGGTGGGGGCTGGTCAGGGGCAGGGAGCGGTGGGGGCTGGTCAGGGGCAGGGAGCGGTGGGGGCTGGGCAGGGAGCGGTGGGGGCTGGTCAGGGGCAGGGAGCGGTGGGGGCTGGTCAGGGGCGGGGAGCGGTGGGGGCTGGGAGCGGTGGGGGCTGGTCAGGGGTAGGGAGCGGTGGGGGCTGGGAGCTGGTCAGGGGCTGGTCAGGGGCAGGGAGCGGTGGGGGCTGGTCAGGGGCAGGGAGCGGTGGGGGCTGGGAGCGGTGGGGGCTGGGAGCGGTGGGGGCTGGTCAGGGGCTGGGAGCGGTGGGGGCTGGTCAGGGGCAGGGAGCGGTGGGGGCTGGTCAGGGGCAGGGAGCGGTGGGGGCTGGTCAGGGGCAGGGAGCGGTGGGGGCTGGTCAGGGGCGGGGAGCGGTGGGGGCTGGGAGCGGTGGGGGCTGGTCAGGGGTAGGGAGCGGTGGGGGCTGGGAGCTGGTCAGGGGCTGGTCAGGGGCAGGGAGCGGTGGGGGCTGGTCAGGGGCTGGGAGCGGTGGGGGCTGGTCAGGGGCTGGGAGCGGTGGGGGCTGGTCAGGGAGCGGTGGGGGCTGGTCAGGGGCTGGGAGCGGTGGGGGCTGGTCAGGGGCTGGGAGCGGTGGGGCCTAGGCCTCAGAGTCCCCATCTCCTCTTGGTTAGTGGATCCAGAGTTTGGGGTGGGATAGAGCTGCCCGGACCCCTGACCTCAGTACACATTCTGTCCTCACTATTCACCTCCCTGATTCAGGGGACTCCAGTGATGACGTGGATGCGGGTACCCCTCTAACAGGACGGCCTCGGTGCAGCCCACGGGTCTGGCACAGGTCCAGTATGGCAGAGGGCATCCTGGGGCGCAGAGCGGGGCAGACAGAGGCCGCACTCCTCCTGGTACAAGACGTCCAGCACTCGCCAGCAGTCGTCCAGCAGATCCTTCGGAGCGACTCCTTTCACTTTATATCCTGGCGTCCACAATCGCCCCACAATGTCCTTGGCGATATCACTCAGGTCCGGCTGCAAAAGCAGGACAAAGCGGTGAGGACATGCACGAAGACCACAAGGCATCCCGTCACCTCCAGAGCTGAACTCACTCATCTGCTGTTACATTGTGTCTTATCCTCCGGTCACCTCCAGAGCTGAACTCACTCATCTGCTGTTACATCGTGTCTTATCCTCCGGTTACCTCCAGAGCTGAACTCACTCATCTGCTGTTACATCGTGTCTTATCCTCCGGTTATCTCCAGAGCTGAACTCACTCATCTGCCGTTACATCGTGTCTTATCCTCCGGTCACCTCCAGAGCTGAACTCACTCATCTGCTGTTACATCGTGTCTTATTCTCCTGTCATCTCCAGAGCTGAACTCACTCATCTGCTGTTACATCATGTCTTATCCTCCGGTCACCTCCAGAGCTGAACTCACTCATCTGCCGTTACATCGTGTCTTATCCTCCGGTTATCTCCAGAGCTGAACTCACTCATCTGCCGTTACATCGTGTCTTATCCTCCGGTCACCTCCAGAGCTGAACTCACTCATCTGCTGTTACATCGTGTCTTATTCTCCTGTCATCTCCAGAGCTGAACTCACTCATCTGCCGTTACATCGTGTCTTATCCTCCGGTCACCTCCAGAGCTGAACTCACTCATCTGCCGTTACATCGTGTCTTATCCTCCGGTCACCTCCAGAGCTGAACTCACTCATCTGCTGTTACATCGTGTCTTATCCTCCGGTCACCTCCAGAGCTGAACTCACTCATCTGCTGTTACATCGTGTCTTATCCTCCGGTCACCTCCAGAGCTGAACTCACTCATCTGCTGTTACATCGTGTCTTATCCTCCGGTCACCTCCAGAGCTGAACTCACTCATCTGCTGTTACATCGTGTCTTATCCTCCAGTTACCTCCAGAGCTGAACTCACTCATCTGCTGTTACATCATGTCTTATCCTCCGGTCACCTCCAGAGCTGAACTCACTCATCTGCTGTTACATCGTGTCTTATCCTCCGGTCACCTCCAGAGCTGAACTCACTCATCCGCTGTTACATCGTGTCTTATCCTCCGGTCACCTCCAGAGCTTAACTCACTCATCCGCTGTTACATCGTGTCTTATCCTCCGGTCACCTCCAGAGCTTAACTCACTCATCTGCTGTTACATCGTGTCTTATCCTCCGGTCACCTCCAGAGCTGAACTCACTCATCTGCTGTTACATCGTGTCTTATTCTCCGGTCACCTCCAGAGCTGAACTCACTATTCTGCTGTTACATCGTGTCTTAACCTCCGGTCACCTCCAGAGCTGAACTCACTATTCTGCTGTTACATCATGTCTTATCCTCCGGTCACCTCCAGAGCTGTGCTCACTATTCTGCTGTTACATCGTGTCTTATCCTCCGGTCACCTACAGAGCTGAACTCACTCATCTGCTGTTACATCGTGTCTTATCCTCCTGTCACCTCCAGAGCTGAACTCACTCATCTGCCGTTACATCGTGTCTTATCCTCCCGTCACCTCCAGAGCTGAACTCACTCATCTGCTGTTACATCGTGTCTTATCCTCCCGTCACCTCCAGAGCTGAACTTACTCATCTGCTGTTACATTGTGTCTTATCCTCCAGTCACCTCCAGAGCTGCGGTGCTCGGGTTGCTCTTACAGTCCAGTCACCCCTCCTGATACAATTATAAGATGACCTCACCTTATTACAGGTCATCACGCGGAGACGTGGCGCTGAGCGGAGGCGGTGAGGCGGTAAGCGGAGGTTAGTGAGCCATGCATGAGCCACAATCAGCAACTCCACTAAATGAGACAAAAACTCTAATTGTATAATGTGAGACAACAAAGCGTGAGAGCAGCTAGCCGACCGCAAAGAGGACCCCACCGAGGACACCGCGGACCCTCCATGTAACACCCACCGCACATCGCCTGCTTCTCTACCACTGACCCCTGTGCACACACTCCTCCAGACCCCACTATCCTCCTCCAGACCCCACTGTCCTCCTCTTCCTCCAGACCCCATCTATCCTCCTCCTCCTCCTCCTCCAGGCTCTTCTGTCCTCCTCTTCCTCCAGGCTCCTCTGTCCTCCTCTTCCTCCAGGCTCCTCTGTCCTCCTCTTCCTCCAGGCTCCTCTGTCCTCCTCTTCCTCCAGGCTCCTCTGTCCTCCTCTTCCTCCAGACTCCTCTTCCTCCAGGCTCCTCTGTCCTCCTCTTCCTCCAGGCTCCTCTGTCCTCCTCTTCCTCTAGACTCCTCTGTCCTCCTCTTTCTCCACACTCCTCTGGCCTCCTCTTCCTCCAGGCTCCTCTGTCCTCCTCTTCCTCTAGACTCCTCTGTCCTCCTCTTTCTCCACACTCCTCTGTCCTCCTCCTCCTCCAGGCTCCTCTGTCCTCCTCTTCCTCCAGACTCCTCTGTCCTCCTCTTTCTCCACACTCCTCTGTCCTCCTCTTCCTCCAGACTCCTCTGTCCTCTTCATCCAGACTCCTCTGTCCTCCCTCCAGACCCCTGTGTACCCTGTCTCCAGACTCTTTGGTCTCTGGTGAGTTATGTGTGGAATCCTTTCTATGCCAGTGAACCATCTGTGGCGGCCCGGACATTGTGCTCCCCTTCCCCCTCGTGTAGTGCTGAGAACATCTGCAGCGCTTCTTACCTGATTGCTGGTGTGAAGCTCAGTGAATATGGTCTTCAGATCGTTTATGTAGGAGCAGGAGGGATGTCTCTGCGGCAGCACGTGCCATATGCTCAGCAGCACATTCTCACTGACGATGCCCCACAAGAAGCGCAGCTCCTCCACCGAGATCCCCTTACTGATCTATGGGACAAATCCACATAGCCTTGCAGTGTCGCCACCAAGGAACGAGACGAAAGACCAACGTAAACCAAGAGGAGGGCATGCGATATTAGGGGGCTGCTTAGGCACAGTTAGTGCTGTGGTGCAGGTGTGGGACGTGCGCAGCTCCCAGCCGACGGTCCTTTCAACAAACATCTTTAAAGTTCTTCGTCTGCTAGTTTATGTGTTGGCAAAAAAAAAAGAAGGAGTGGGGCTTGTTGAGTTGTACATAGCAAATTTCATTGTTCTAAAAGGAGACATGTCTAGAGGAGAAGGAGGAGGACCAAGAAAAAGAAGGAGGACGGAGGAGTCTGGAGGGGAAGAAGAAGGAGGACGGAGGAGTCTGGAGGGGAAGAAGAAGGAGGACGGAGGAGTCTGGAGGGGAAGAAGAAGGAGGACGGAGGAGTCTGGAGGGGAAGAAGAAGGAGGACGGAGGAGTCTGGAGGGGAAGAAGAAGGAGGACGGAGGAGTCTGGAGGGGAAGAAGAAGGAGGACAGAGGAGTCTGGAGGGGAAGAAGAAGGAGGACGGAGGAGTCTGGAGGGGAAGAAGGAGGACGGAGGGGAAGAAGAAGGAGGACGGAGGGGAAGAAGAAGGAGGACGGAGGGGAAGAAGAAGGAGGACGGAGGGGAAGAAGAAGGAGGACGGAGGAGTCTGGAGGGGAAGAAGAAGGAGGACGCAGGGGAAGAAGAAGGAGGACGGAGGAGTCTGGAGGGGAAGAAGAAGGAGGACGGAGGAATCTGGAGGGGAGGACGGAGGAATCTGGAGGGGAGGATGGAGGAGTCATGCAGGGAATTAGGAGGATGGAGGAATCTGGAGGGGAGGATGGAGGAATCTGGAGGGGAGGATGGAGGAATCTGGAGGGGAGGATGGAGGAGTCATGCAGGGGATTAGGAGGATGGAGGAATATGGAGGGGAAAGAGGAGTCATGGAGGGGAAGGAGGAGGACAGCGGAATCATGGAGGGGAAGAAGGAGGACAGGAATCATGGAGGGGAAGAAGGAGGACAGAGAAGTTTGGAGGGGGAAGAAGGAGAAGGAGGACGGATGAGTCTGAAGGGGAAGAAGAAAGAGGACGGATGAGTCTGGAGAAAAAGAATGAAGGATGGAGTCAGAGAGAAGGAGGAGTCTGGAGGAGATAATAGTGTAGAGAGAAGTCTGGCAGCAGCTTACTCGCGTCTCAGCACTGACAACATATAGGCTGAGTTGTGCTTTTCATTGATAGAGAAAGTTCACCCTGAAGAAGTGGAGATATTGTTGGATGAACCCTCTGGTTTTGGGCAGGAGACTCTGGAGAAATGTTCCTCCAGAAGATGAAAGTTTCCTTATAACCCTGCATAGTGTCAGAGTTTTCGCACCTAGAGCTGCCATGTTGTATGATCCCAGGGAGATCTCAGGCCTTAACAGATCCTGCTCCATGTGTGGCATGATGAAATAAAAGCCTGGACACTTCAGGATTCTTTACTGGGAATGTTCAAATATTTGCCAGAATACGGAAACTTCTTAGGACGGTGGTGATGAAGACTATGAAACTAAATAGGGGAGGAAACACAGAAAGAAGGAGATCCCTAGGGGAAGCAACACAGAGCAGGAAACAGGGAACTATAGAGATCAAGCAAGGAGGAACTATGGAAGAAGTAGGTCCCAGGGAAAGAAAACCCGAGAGGAGGGGATTCTGATGGGAGGAGGTCCCATGAGGAGGAAACAAAAATTGTAGGTGATCTCAAGGGGAGGAAAAAGAGAAAAGAGATCCTGATAGGAGCAAACATGGGAAAAAAGGTAGATCCCGTGGGGAGCTTAGGAAGGACGCAAACAGGGAGATCCTGGGGGGACGAAGGATAGAAATAAGGAGATCCGGAGTGGAGGAAACACGGATAGGAGGAGATCCAGAGTGGAGGAAACACGGATGGGAGCAGATCCAGAGTGGAGGAAACACGGATGGGAGGAGATCCCGAGGGGAGGAAACACAGATGGGAGGAGATCCCGAGGGGAGGAAACACGGATGGGAGGAGATCCCGAGGGGAGGAAACACGGATGGGAGGAGATCCCGAGGGGAGGAAACACGGATGGGAGGAGATCCCGAGGGGAGGAAACACAGATGGGAGGAGATCCAGAGTGGAGGAAACACGGATGGGAGGAGATCCAGAGTGGAGGAAACACGGATGGGAGGAGATCCAAAGTGGAGGAAACACGGACGGGAGGAGATCCAGAGTGGAGGAAACACGGATGGGAGGAGATCCAGAGTGGAGGAAACACGGATGGGAGGAGATCCAGAGTGGAGGAAATACGGATGGGAGGAGATCCGGAGTTGAGGAAACACGGATGGGAGGAGATCCGGAGGGGAGGAAACACGGATGGGAGGAGATCCGGAGGGGAGGAAACACGGATGGGAGGAGATCCAGAGTGGAGGAAACACGGATGGGAGGAGATCCAGAGTGGAGGAAACACGGATGGGAGGAGATCCAAAGTGGAGGAAACACGGATGGGAGGAGATCCAGAGTGGAGGAAACACGGATGGGAGGAGATCCAGAGTGGAGGAAACACGGATGGGAGGAGATCCAAAGTGGAGGAAACACGGATGGGAGGAGATCCAGAGTGGAGGAAACACGGATGGGAGGAGATCCAGAGTGGAGGAAATACGGATGGGAGGAGATCCGGAGTTGAGGAAACACGGATGGGAGGAGATCCAGAGTGGAGGAAATACGGATGGGAGGAGATCTGGAGTTGAGGAAACACGGATGGGAGGAGATCCGGAGGGGAGGAAACACGGATGGGAGGAGATCCAGAGTGGAGGAAACACGGATGGGAGGAGATCCAGAGTGGAGGAAACACGGATGGGAGGAGATCCAGAGTGGCGGAAACACGGATGGGAGGAGATCCAGAGTGGAGGAAACACGGATGGGAGGAGATCCAGAGTGGAGGAAACACGGATGGGAGGAGATCCAGAGTGGAGGAAACACGGATGGGAGGAGATCCAGAGTGGAGGAAATATGGATGGGAGGAGATCCGGAGTTGAGGAAACACGGATGGGAGGAGATCCAGAGTGGAGGAAACACGGATGGGAGGAGATCCAGAGTGGAGGAAACACGGATGGGAGGAGATCCAGAGTGGAGGAAACACGGATGGGAGGAGATCCGGAGGGGAGGAAACACGGATGGGAGGAGATCCAGAGTGGAGGAAACACGGATGGGAGGAGATCCAGAGTGGAGGAAACACGGATGGGAGGAGATCCAGAGTGGAGGAAACACGGATGGGAGGAGATCCAGAGTGGAGGAAACACGGATGGGAGGAGATCCAGAGTGGAGGAAACACGGATGGGAGGAGATCCAGAGTGGAGGAAACACGGATGGGAGGAGATCCAGAGTGGAGGAAACACGGATGGGAGGAGATCCAGAGGGGAGGAAACACGGATGGGAGGAGATCCAGAGTGGAGGAAACACGGATGGGAGGAGATCCAGAGTGGAGGAAACACGGATGGGAGGAGATCCAGAGTGGAGGAAACACGGATGGGAGGAGATCCCGAGGGGAGGAAACACGGATGGGAGGAGATCCCGAGGGGAGGAAACATGGAGAGAAGTAGAAGACAGAAGGAAACAGGGAACCATGGAGATTGCAAAAAAGGTAAAAACATGAAGAGGAGGAGATCTGGAGGAAGAGAACATGCAGATGGAGATCACCTGGGGGCATCCAGGAAAGAATATTAAGATAAGGAGATCGTAAGCGTCAGAGGAAATATCCTCCACTCTTGTCTGGATTTTGCACAGATCCGGAGGCCGGCTATTATCTGCCATTTCTTGGCTGGAATATTTCCTCCTTCCCATGATGATCCGTCCTCTATTGTCCGCTGTCCAGACAGTCCAGCATGGCCGCCTGTAGACGCCTGTTCTGGAGAATAATGTCCATAAAGAACAAGGTCTCCTCTGACCTGAGTGGTTCTGGGTCTGACTCTCATGGTCTCATCACCATGAATCTGTGGGGGGCACCGCTCTGGAAGTGGGGTGTCGGGAGACTTCACTGGGCCCGATCCCTGCTCGTCCATGTGATCGCTGCATTAGATATGTGGACTACAGGGGCCGACAACCTTCTGGACAATGATCATGATCACAGGTTGTCAGGGTCTGAGCGGAGGACTCCATCATCCCGCACATGGCGAGAGGTGACAGGCTCTTAAAGGGACGCCATGTAAACCTACCCCGGCTGCAGCACAAGACAAGTCTCCATACTGAGGGGAAACCTACAATATGACCCATCACAGACAGACGGCGCCCCTACCAGGCTGCTGATGTTCTCGCAGCGCAGGATCTCCTCGTACTTCACAGGCAGCTGATAATCTGTCGGGAAGTAGTCACGCTGCAACGAGAAGAGAGAGAGGCAGAGAGAAGAAAAGTAAGTGCCCCCTCTCCAGAACAGGATCTGCTCATCAGTCTCACAGGGCATGGACCATGAGAAAAGTAAGTGCCCCCTTCATTGGTGGCGTTATTGGGATGATGAGGGTGATTCAAATGCTGCAATCTTCTCCACCGCCATGCTTTACACTGCAGGTATCAGGTCCTTCCTCTCTCCAGGGACTGTTGTCCCGCACGTACTTCCTTACCTCCAGAGTCCCAGACGTCAGCGTGACCCTGGACCGGCGTGTAGTGTAAATGTAGGGGGCACTTACTTATCCCACAGGTGACATGGCAGATCTCTGCGGTACTGTACAGCATCTATGTGTGGAGGTCTTCTATGTAGACGGGGGCACTCGTCTGTACGACCCCCGCCCGTCCGCCAGCGCCGCCGCGCACTCACCATGTACATGATGCGGTTTTCATACTGGAGTTTACGACTTAACAGTTCTATGATCCGACACTTGTCCTGAATCGCGGCCGTCCTCACCAGAACCAGGACCCCTGCAATACACAAAGCTGTAACCTCCCAGCGAGACCCAACGGGCAAGCCTGGCATGGTGTGCATGAACCAGGAGGCTCAGGATGAATGGAATATAGGTTCAAAGGGATTGTGAGACGGCGACGCAGCAAGGGAGGTGTGCGCTGAGGGGTCCTGTCCAAAATACTCACAGAGGAAGATGACGACTCCTCTCTGCACAGCCATCCTGCTCACCGACATCTGCGGGCACCACCTAAGGAAAGAGGAGAAGCAAGTGTGAGCCCCCCAGTGCTAACTGCACCCTCCGAAGTCAGGACCAAACCCCAAGATCAGACCCCCCCCACAGCCCAGTGTACGGACCACCCCCCACAGCCCAGCGCCATGTACAGACCACACACCAGAGCCCAGCGCCACGTACAGACCACACACGACAGCCCAGTGCCATGTACAGACCACCGCCCAGAGCTCAGCGCCATGTACAGACCACACCCCCACAGCCCAGCGCCATGTACAGACCACCCCGACAGCCCAGTGCCATGTACGGACTACCCCCCACAGCCCAGCGCCATGTACAGACCACCCCGACAGCCCAGTGCCATGTACAGACCATCCCCCCACAGCTCAGTGCCACGTACAGACCACACACCAGAGCCCAGTGCCATGTACAGACCACCCCCCCACAGCTCAGTGCCACGTACAGACCACACACCACAGCCCAGTGCCATGTACAGACCACCGCCCAGAGCTCAGCGCCATGTAGACCACACACCAGAGCCCAGCGCCATGTACAGACCACCCCCCCACAGCCCAGCGCCATGTACAGACCACCCCCCACAGCCCAGCGCAATGTACAGACCACCCTCCACAGCCCAGCGCCATGTACAGACCACCCCCCCACAGCCCAGCGCCATGTACAGACCACACACCACAGCCCAGCGCCATGTACAGACCACCCCCCCACAGCCCAGCGCCATGTACAGACCACACACCACAGCCCAGTGCCATGTACAGACCACCCCCCCACAGCCCAGCGCCATGTACAGACCACACACCACAGCCCAGCGCAATGTACAGACCACCCCCCCACAGCCCAGCGCCATGTACAGACCACCCACCAGAGCCCAGCGCCATGTACAGACCACCCCCCCACAGCCCAGCGCCATGTACAGACCACCGCCCAGAGCCCAGCGCCATGTACAGACCACACACCAGAGCCCAGCGCCATGTACAGACCACCCCCCCACAGCCCAGCGCCATGTACAGACCACCCCCCCACAGCCCAGCGCCATGTACAGACCACCCCCCACAGCCCAGCGCAATGTACAGACCACCCCCCCACAGCCCAGCGCCATGTACAGACCACCCCCCCACAGCCCAGCGCCATGTACAGACCACACACCACAGCCCAGTGCCATGTACAGACCACCCCCCCACAGCCCAGCGCCATGTACAGACCACACACCACAGCCCAGCGCAATGTACAGACCACCCCCCCACAGCCCAGCGCCATGTACAGACCACCCACCAGAGCCCAGCGCCATGTACAGACCACCCCCCCACAGCCCAGCGCCATGTACAGACCACCGCCCAGAGCCCAGCGCCATGTACAGACCACACACCAGAGCCCAGCGCCATGTACAGACCACCCCCCCACAGCCCAGCGCCATGTACAGACCACCCCCCCACAGCCCAGCGCCATGTACAGACCACCCCCCCACAGCCCAGCGCCATGTACAGACCACACACCACAGCCCAGTGCCATGTACAGACCACCGCCCAGAGCTCAGCGCCATGTGCAGACCACCCCCCCACAGCTCAGCGCCATGTACAGACCACCCCCCACAGCTCAGCGCCATGTACAGACCACACCCCAGAGCCATGTACAGACAACACACCACAGCCCAGCGCCATGTACAGACCACCCCCCACAGCCCAGCGCCATGTACAGACCACCCCCCCACAGCCCAGTGCCATGTACAGACCACCGCCCAGAGCTCAGCGCCATGTACAGACCACCCCCCCACAGCCCAGCGCCATGTACAGACCACCCCCCCACAGCCCAGCGCCACGTACAGACCACCACCAGAGCCCAGTGCCACGTACAGACCACCCCCCACAGCCCAGCGCCATGTACAGACCACCCACCAGAGCCCATCGCCATATACGGACCACCTCTCACAGCCCAGCACCATGTACAGACCACACCCAGAGCTCAGCGCCATGTACGGACCACCCCGACAGCTCAGCGCCATGTACAGACCACCCCCCCACAGCCCTGCGCCATGTACAGACCACCCCCACAGCCCAGCGCCATGTACAGACCACCGCCCAGAGCTCAGCGCCACGTACAGACCACACACCAGAGTCCAGCGCCACGTACAGACCACCTCCCACAGCCCAGCGCCATGTACAGATCACCCCCACAGCCCAGCGCCATGTACAGACCACCCCCCACAGCCCAGCGCCATGTACAGACCACCCCCCCACAGCCCAGCGCCATGTACAGACCACCCCCCACAGCCCAGTGCCATGTACAGACCACCCCCCCACAACCCAGCGCCACATACAGACCACCCTCCACAGCCCAGCGCCATGTACGGACCACCCCCCACAGCCCAGCGCCATGTACGGACTACCCCCCACAGCCCAGCGCCATGTACGGACTACCCCCCACCGCCCAGAGCCATGTACAGACCACCCACCAGAGCCCAGTGCCACGTACAGACCACCACCAGAGCCCAGTGCCACGTACAGACCACCCCCCACAGCCCAGCACCATGTACAGACCACCCACCAGAGCCCATCGCCATATACGGACCACCTCCCACAGCCCAGCGCCATGTACGGACCACCCACCAGAGCCCAGTGCCACGTACAGACCACCACCAGAGCCCAGTGCCACGTACAGACCACCCCCCACAGCCCAGCACCATGTACAGACCACCCCCCACAGCCCAGCGCCATGTACAGACCACCTCTCACAGCTCAGCGCCATGTACAGACCACCCCCCACAGCCCAGCGCCATGTACAGACCACCCCCCCACAGCCCAGCGCCATGTACAGACCACCCCCCCACAGCCCAGCGCCATGTACAGACCACCCCCCCACAGCCCAGCGCCATGTACAGACCACCTCTCACAGCTCAGCGCCATGTACAGACCACCCCCCCACAGCCCAGCGCCATGTACAGACCACCCTCCACAGCCCAGCGCCATGTACAGACCACCCCCCACAGCCCAGTGCCATGTAGAGACCACCCCCCACAGCCCAGCGCCATGTACAGACCACACCCCAGAGCCCAGCGCCATGTACAGACAACACACCACAGCTCAGCGCCATGTACAGACCACCCCCCACAGCTCAGCGCCATGTACAGACCACACCCCAGAGCCATGTACAGACAACACACCACAGCCCAGCGCCATGTACAGACCACACCCCAGAGCCCAGCGCCATGTACAGACCACACCCCAGAGCCCAGCGCCATGTACAGACCACACCCCAGAGCCCAGCGCCATGTACAGACCACCCTCCACAGCCCAGCGCCATGTACAGACCACCCTCCACAGCCCAGCGCCATGTACAGACCACCCCCCCACAGCCCAGCGCCATGTACAGACCACCCCCCCACAGCCCAGCGCCATGTACAGACCACCCCCCCACAGCCCAGCGCCATGTACAGACCACCCCCCCACAGCCCAGTCCCATGTACAGACCACCGCCCAGAGCTCAGCGCCATGTACAGACCACCCCCCCACAGCCCAGCGCCATGTACAGACCACCCCCCCACAGCCCAGCGCCATGTACAGACCACCGCCCAGAGCTCAGCGCCATGTACAGACCACCCCCCCACAGCCCAGCGCCATGTACAGACCACCCCCCACAGCCCAGCGCCATGTACAGACCACCCCCCCACAGCCCAGCGCCATGTACAGACCACCCCCCACAGCCCAGCGCCATGTACAGACCACCCACCAGAGCCCATCGCCATATACGGACCACCCCCCACAGCCCAGCGCCATGTACGGACCACCCACCAGAGCCCAGTGCCACGTACAGACCACCACCAGAGCCCAGTGCCACGTACAGACCACCCCCCACAGCCCAGCGCCATGTACAGACCACCCACCAGAGCCCATCGCCATATACGGACCACCTCTCACAGCCCAGCACCATGTACAGACCACCGCCCAGAGCTCAGCGCCATGTACGGACCACCCCGACAGCTCAGCGCCATGTACAGACCACCCCCCCACAGCCCTGCGCCATGTACAGACCACCCCCACAGCCCAGCGCCACGTACAGACCACCGCCCAGAGCTCAGCGCCACGTACAGACCACACACCAGAGTCCAGCGCCACGTACAGACCACCCCCCACAGCCCAGCGCCATGTACAGACCACCCCCCACAGCCCAGCGCCATGTACAGACCACCCCCCACAGCCCAGCGCCATGTACAGACCACCCACCAGAGCCCATCGCCATATACGGACCACCCCCCACAGCCCAGCGCCATGTACGGACCACCCACCAGAGCCCAGTGCCACGTACAGACCACCCCCCACAGCCCAGCGCCATGTACGGACCACCCACCAGAGCCCAGTGCCACGTACAGACCACCACCAGAGCCCAGTGCCACGTACAGACCACCCCCCACAGCCCAGCGCCATGTACAGACCACCCACCAGAGCCCATCGCCATATACGGACCACCTCTCACAGCCCAGCACCATGTACAGACCACCGCCCAGAGCTCAGCGCCATGTACGGACCACCCCGACAGCTCAGCGCCATGTACAGACCACCCCCCCACAGCCCAGCGCCATGTACAGACCACCCACCAGAGCCCATCGCCATATACGGACCACCTCTCACAGCCCAGCACCATGTACAGACCACCGCCCAGAGCTCAGCGCCATGTACGGACCACCCCCACAGCCCAGCGCCATGTACAGACCACCGCCCAGAGCTCAGCGCCACGTACAGACCACACACCAGAGTCCAGCGCCATGTACAGACCACCTCCCACAGCCCAGCGCCATGTACAGATCACCCCCACAGCCCAGCGCCATGTACAGACCACCCCCCACAGCCCAGCGCCATGTACAGACCACCCCCCACAGCCCAGCGCCATGTACAGACCACCCCCCACAGCCCAGTGCCATGTACAGACCACCCCCCCACAACCCAGCGCCACATACAGACCACCCCCACAGCCCAGCGCCATGTACGGACCACCCCCCACAGCCCAGCGCCATGTACGGACTACCCCCCACCGCCCAGAGCCATGTACAGACCACACCCCAGAGCCCAGTGCCACGTACAGACCACCCCCCACAGCCCAGCACCATGTACAGACCACCCACCAGAGCCCATCGCTATATACGGACCACCTCCCACAGCCCAGCGCCATGTACGGACCACCCACCAGAGCCCAGTGCCAGGTACAGACCACCACCAGAGCCCAGTGCCACGTACAGACCACCCCCCACAGCCCAGCACCATGTACAGACCACCCCCCACAGCCCAGCGCCATGTACAGACCACCTCTCACAGCTCAGCGCCATGTACAGACCACACACCCACAGCCCACTGCCATGTACAGACCACCTCTCACAGCTCAGCGCCATGTACAGACCACCCCCCACAGCCCAGCGCCATGTACAGACCACCCCCCCACAGCCCAGCGCCATGTACAGACCACCTCTCACAGCTCAGCGCCATGTACAGACCACACACCCACAGCCCACTGCCATGTACAGACCACCTCTCACAGCTCAGCGCCATGTACAGACCACCCCCCCACAGCCCAGCGCCATGTACAGACCACCCTCCACAGCCCAGCGCCATGTACAGACCACCCTCCACAGCCCAGCACCATGTACAGACCACCCCCCACAGCCCAGTGCCATGTAGAGACCAACCCCCACAGCCCAGCGCCATGTACAGACCACACCCCAGAGCCCAGCGCCATGTACAGACCACCCTCCACAGCCCAGCGCCATGTACAGACCACCCCCCACAGCTCAGCGCCATGTACAGACCACACCCCAGAGCCCAGCGCCATGTACAGACCACCCTCCACAGCCCAGCGCCATGTACAGACCACCCTCCACAGCCCAGCGCCATGTACAGACCACCCTCCACAGCCCAGCGCCATGTACAGACCACCCCCCACAGCCCAGCGCCATGTACAGACCACCCTCCACAGCCCAGCGCCATGTACAGACCACCCCCCACAGCCCAGCGCCATGTACAGACCACCCCCCACAGCCCAGCGCCATGTACAGACCACCCCCCATAGCCCAGCGCCATGTACAGACCACCCTCCACAGCCCAGCGCCATGTACAGACCACCCTCCACAGCCCAGCGCCATGTACAGACCACCCCCCACAGCCCAGCGCCATGTACAGACCACCCTCCACAGCCCAGCGCCATGTACAGACCACCCCCCACAGCCCAGCGCCATGTACAGACCACCCCCCATAGCCCAGCGCCATGTACAGACCACCCTCCACAGCCCAGCGCCATGTACAGACCACCCCCCACAGCCCAGCGCCATGTACAGACCACCCTCCACAGCCCAGCGCCATGTACAGACCACCCCCCACAGCCCAGCGCCATGTACAGACCACCCCCCATAGCCCAGCGCCATGTACAGACCACCCCCCACAGCCCAGCGCCATGTACAGACCACCCCGAGGGCACAGGCTGTACATATATAATTATATACAGGAGAAGCCCAGGTTATACCGGCTGTACATATATAATTATATACAGGAGATGCCCAGGTTATACCGGCTGTACATATATAATTATATACAGGAGATGCCCAGGTTATACCGGCTGTACATATATAATTATATACAGGAGAAGCCCAGGTTATACCGGCTGTACATATATAATTATATACAGGAGATGCCCAGGTTATACCGGCTGTACATATATAATTATATACAGGAGAAGCCCAGGTTATACCGGCTGTACATATATAATTATATACAGGAGAAGCCCAGGTTATACCGGCTGTACATATATAATTATATACAGGAGATGCCCAGGTTATACCGGCTGTACATATATAATTATATACAGGAGATGTCCAGGTTATACCAGCTGTACATATATAATTATATACAGGAGAAGCCCAGGTTATACCGGCTGTACATATATAATTATATACAGGAGATGTCCAGGTTATACCGGCTGTACATATATAATTATATACAGGAGATGTCCAGGTTATACCGGCTGTACATATATAATTATATACAGGAGATGCCCAGGTTATATCGGCTGTACATATATAATTATATACAGGAGATGCCCAGGTTATATCGGCTGTACATATATAATTATATACAGGAGATGCCCAGGTTATACCGGCTGTACATATATATATACCACGCCAAGGTGACCCTGGCCGGGACGGTCCTACACTGTCTAATATTGAAACCATGTGTCAGGGTTTACCTCAATGTGCAGAAGGACAGACAAAGGGCCGGGGCCCGAACTGTGGACACCCGCCAAGGGAAGCTATTAAATGTAATATCCAGCACCAGGAAGGCCCGATGGTGGGATGGTCCGACTGTGGGATGGCCCGATGGTGGGATGGTCCGACTGTGGGATGGCCCGATGGTGGGATGGTCCGACTGTGGGATGGCCCGACGGTGGCCCAATGGTGGGATGGCCAGATGGTGGCATGGCCCGACTGTGGCATGGCCCGACGGTGGGATGGCACACTGGAGGGATGGTCCGATGGAGGGATGGCCCGATGGAGGGATGGCCCGATGGTGGGATGGTCCGAAGGTGGGATGGTCCAATGACGGGATGAAGCAATGTGTATGGTCTGAGCACTGACTGAGCGCTGACAGGCGGACCCCCCACCCCTGTACCCTCTGCAGTAATGTGTATGGTCTGAGCACTGACAGGCGGACCCCCCACCCCTGTACCCTCTGCAGTAATGTGTATGGTCTGAGCACTGACGGGCGGACCCCCCACCCCTGTACCCTCTGCAGTAATGTGTATGGTCTGAGCACTGACGGGCGGACCCCCCACCCCTGTACCCTCTGCAGCAATGTGTATGGTCTGAGCGCTGACAGGCGGACCCCCCACCCCTGTACCCTCTGCAGTAATGTGTATGGTCTGAGCACTGACAGGCGGACCCCCCACCCCTCTAACCTCTGCAGTAATGTGTATGGTCTGAGCACTGACAGGCGGACCCCCCACCCCTGTACCCTCTGCAGTAATGTGTATGGTCTGAGCACTGACGGGCGGACCCCCCACCCCTGTAACCTCTGCAGTAATGTGTATGGTCTGAGCACTGACAGGCGGACCCCCCACCCCTGTAACCTCTGCAGTAATGTGTATGGTCTGAGTACTGACAGGCGGACCCCCCACCCCTGTACCCTCTGCAGCAATGAGTATGGTCTGAGCACTGACAGGCGGACCCCCCACCCCTGTAACCTCTGCAGTAATGTGTATGGTCTGAGCACTGACAGGCGGACCCCCCACCCCTGTACCCTCTGCAGTAATGTGTATGGTCTGAGCACTGACAGGCGGACCCCCCACCCCTGTACCCTCTGCAGTAATGTGTATGGTCTGAGCACTGACAGGCGGACCCCCCACCCCTGTACCCTCTGCAGTAATGTGTATGGTCTGAGTACTGACAGGCGGACCCCCCACCCCTGTACCCTCTGCAGCAATGAGTATGGTCTGAGCACTGAAAGGCGGACCCCCCACCCCTGTACCCTCTGCAGTAATGTGTATGGTCTGAGCACTGACAGGCAGACCCCCCACCGGGTGGATGCCCGGGTTATAGCGGGGGTCTCATACCACTGTATAGGGTAGTTGGGGGGCACGGCTCGTGCCTGTTGCGGGAATTTTCGAGCTCGGGATGGGATTACGGGGGCGGTAACTCAGCGCCCGGTGGGGAGCGGCACGGGCTGATAACAGAGAACCAGGTGCATCTATTAACCCATTAATAGGCTCTGGAGGGTCCCATGTGCCGTCTGCATTATTGTGCAGCTGTTCTGGGGTCTCGAACAGTTGGGTGAAGCTCAGGGCAGAACTAGAAGCTCTCGGACGCCAATGCACAATCCCCCTCAGTGACCGGCGTTCATTGTTCTGGTGGTCTTATGGCACAAGGGACCCACCAGAATGACCTCCGCACTGCCGGCAACTGGTCACCTGACCCCACTTTCTACAGGGACGCTACACTTATGGCCAGTTTGGTGACGTTTTGCTCCCTGTTATGGTGTGTACTCACCGGACTCAGTTCAGGGTCCTCGCTGTACTCGGGGGTCTCCCGTGCGGCTCTGGTTGGGGTTCTCACTGTACTCTGGGGTCTCCTGTGTGGCTCTGGTTGGGGTCCTCGCTGTATTCTGGGGTCCGCGTTGTACTCTGGGGTCTCCTGTGTGGCTCTGGTTGGGGTCCTCGCTGTACTCTGGGGTCCTCGCTGTACTCTGGGGTCTCCTGTGTGGCTCTGGTTGGGGTCCTCGCTGTACTCTGGGGTCCTCGCTGTACTCTGGGGTCTCCTGTGTGGCTCTGGTTAGGGTCCTCGCTGTATTCTGGGGTCCGCGTTGTACTCTGGGGTCTCCTGTGTGGCTCTGGTTGGTGTCCTCGCTGTACTCCGGGGGTCCTCGCTGTACTCTGGGGTCTCCTGTGTGGCTCTGGTTAGGGTCCTCGCTGTATTCTGGGGTCCGCGTTGTACTCTGGGGTCTCCTGTGTGGCTCTGGTTGGGGTCCTCGCTGTATTCTGGGGTCCGCGTTGTACTCTGGGGTCTCCTGTGTGGCTCTGGTTGGGGTCCTCGCTGTACTCTGGGGTCCGCGTTGTACTCTGGGGTCTCCTGTGTGGCTCTGGTTGGGGTCCTCGCTGTACTCTGGGGTCTCCTGTGTGGCTCTGGTTAGGGTCCTCGCTGTATTCTGGGGTCCGCGTTGTACTCTGGGGTCTCCTGTGTGGCTCTGGTTGGTGTCCTCGCTGTACTCCGGGGGTCCTCGCTGTACTCGGGGCGTCTCTGCTGTGTACAAGTTCCTGTCTGGACCAGCGTGACTGCGGGTTACATCTGGGGTCGGAGCTGCAGCTGTTCCCTCCCTCTCTTATAAATGGCAGATGTAAAGTGCAGACTCACAGCGGTGCACAAGGGTACTACTACACCCATCATACACTACACTCAATGTGTAACAGCAGAATGGTGAGTGCAGCTCTGGGGGTGACTAGAGAATAAGACACGATGTAAAAGCAGAATAGTGAGTGCAGCTCTGGGGGTGACTGGAGAATAAGATGATGTAACAGCAGACTAGTGAGTGCGGCTCTAGAGGTGACTAGAGGATAAGACGACGTAACAGCAGAATAGTGAGTGCAGCTCTGGAGGTGACTGGAGGATAAGACATGATGTAACAGCAGAATAGTGAGTGCAGCTCTGGAGGTGACTGGAGGATAAGATATGATGTAACAGTATCATAGTGAGTGCAGCTCTAGGGGTGACTGGAGGATTAGACACGATGTAAGAGCAGAATAGTGAGCGCAGCTCTGGAGGGGCCTGGAGGATAAGACACGATGTAAGAGCAGAATAGTGAGCGCAGCTCTGGAGGTGACTGGAGGATAAGGCACGATGTAGCAGCAGAATAGTGAGCGCAGCTCTGGAGGTGACTGGAGGATAAGGCACGATGTTAGAGCAGACGAGTGAGCGCAGCTCTGGAGGTGAGTAGAGCGTTGCAGTGAATGTATCAGGTCACATTCTGGCTGGTGACGGTGCAGATGTTGGGTGGAGTGGTCTGCGTGTTCTCCGGGATTTAGGGTGCATGTGTCACTGCCATGTGCTCCCTCTGGTGACTGTTGGCCGCCATGTGGGCAGTGATGTGGACGGCTGTGAGTAGTCGTGTTCCCGGCAGTTACATATTCAGGGATCAGTCACAGATACACTGGCACACAGTGACGACTCCCTGCTGTGCCAGGACCTCCACCATGATGTCACCCGCCTGGAAGCCTGGCTCTCCTGGGAGGCGCAGATGGAGGAGACTTTGTTGTCTGCTGATGACGCCGTTGTTGCTCACTGGAAGCTCAGTCATCGCCACGAGAAATGAGCTCAATGACCACAGGACAGGTGGATGAGCTCTACTGTTCTCTGGTATCAGCCGCAGAGAAGCTGCTCGCTGGTAGTAGACTGGGTCTGAACCAGACAGAACAAGAATGAAATCTGCTGGCGGGGACGTCGTCAGGTTAGCCGGGGTCAGGAATCAGAGGCAGAACCGTCAGGCAATTGAAGGGTTAAATCCGTCTGTAGGGACTTCCCTCCACAATGGTGACTTACTCTACAGTCATAATGAATCTGGATCTCCACATTCCCATATTACCGCTGACCAGGAATCAGTATTTAACCATTTAGGGGAGAAATAAGAAAAGAAAGCACCAAGGACCTAGGAGACCGGAGTGCCAGAGATTAGACTCGTAAGATTGAAAATCTGTGCACACCCGAAAAAAGACAAAAAATACATGAGGCCGTTCAGAAGTCGGTACTGCAGGCTGACCAGTAACTGGTCTCATCCTAGAAAGGGCACAGACTATACTGAGGATACAGCCGGCAGCAATACAGGCGCCAGAAAGAGCACAGACTATACTGAGGATACAGCCGGCAGCAATACAGGCGCCAGAAAGAGTACAGACTATACTGAGGATACAGCCGGCAGCAATACAGGCGCCAAAAAGAGCACAGACTATACTGAGGATACAGCCGGCAGCAATACAGGCGCCAGAAAGAGCACAGACTATACTGAGGATACAGCCGGCAGCAATACAGGCGCCAGAAAGAGCACAGACTATACTGAGGATACAGCCGGCAGCAATACAGGGGCCAGAAAGAGCACAGACTATACTGAGGAAACAGCCAGCAGCAATACAGGCGCCAGAAAGAGCACATACTATACTCAGGATACAGCCGGCAGCAATACAGACGCCAGAAAGAGCACAGACTATACTGAGGATACAGCCGGCAGCAATACAGGCGCCAGAAAGAGCACAGACTATACTGAGGATACAGCCGGCAGCAATACAGGCGCCAGAAAGAGCACAGACTATACTGAGGATACAGCCGGCAGCAATACAGGGGCCAGAAAGAGCACAGACTATACTGAGGATACAGCCGGCAGCAATACAGGCGCCAGAAAAAGCACAGACTATACTGAGGATACAGCCGGCAGCAATACAGGCGCTAGAAAGAGCACAGACTATACTGAGGATACAGCCGGCAGCAATACAGGCGCCAGAAAGAGTACAGACTATACTGAGGATACAGCCGGCAGCAATACAGGCGCCAGAAAGAGTACAGACTATACTGAGGATACAGCCGGCAGCAATACAGGCGCCAGAAAAAGCACAGACTATACTGAGGATACAGCCGGCAGCAATACAGGCGCTAGAAAGAGCACAGACTATACTGAGGATACAGCCGGCAGCAATACAGGCGCCAGAAAGAGCACAGACTATACTGAGGATACAGCCGGCAGCAATACAGGCGCCATAAAGAGCACAGACTATACTGAGGATACATCCGGCAGCAATACAGGCGCCAGAAAGAGCACAGACTATACTGAGGATACAGCCGGCAGCAATACAGGCGCCAGAAATAGCACAGACTATACTGAGGATACAGCCGGCAGCAATACAGGCGCCAGAAAGAGTACAGACTATACTGAGGATACAGCCGGCAGCAATACAGGCGCCAGAAAAAGCACAGACTATACTGAGGATACAGCCGGCAGCAATACAGGCGCTAGAAAGAGCACAGACTATACTGAGGATACAGCCGGCAGCAATACAGGCGCCAGAAAGAGTACAGACTATACTGAGGATACAGCCGGCAGCAATACAGGCGCCATAAAGAGCACAAACTATACTGAGGATACAGCCGGCAGCAATACAGGCGCCATAAAGAGCACAAACTATACTGAGGATACAGCCGGCAGCAATACAGGCGCCAAAAAGAGCACAGACTATACTGAGGATACAGCCGGCAGCAATACAGGCGCCAAAAAGAGCACAGACTATACTGAGGATACAGCCGGCAGCAATACAGGGGCCAGAAAGAGCACAGACTATACTGAGGATACAGCCGGCAGCAATACAGGGGCCAGAAAGAGCACAGACTATACTGAGGATACAGCCGGCAGCAATACAGGGGCCAGAAAGAGCACAGACTATACTGAGGATACAGCCGGCAGCAATACAGGGGCCAGAAAGAGCACAGACTATACTGAGGATACAGCCGGCAGCAATACAGGCGCCAGAAAGAGCACAGACTATACTGAGGATACAGCCGGCAGCAATACAGGGGCCAGAAAGAGCACAGACTATACTGAGGATACAGCCGGCAGCAATACAGGCGCCAGAAAAAGCACAGACTATACTGAGGATACAGCCGGCAGCAATACAGGCGCTAGAAAGAGCACAGACTATACTGAGGATACAGCCGGCAGCAATACAGGCGCCAGAAAGAGTACAGACTATACTGAGGATACAGCCGGCAGCAATACAGGCGCCAGAAAGAGTACAGACTATACTGAGGATACAGCCGGCAGCAATACAGGCGCCAGAAAAAGCACAGACTATACTGAGGATACAGCCGGCAGCAATACAGGCGCTAGAAAGAGCACAGACTATACTGAGGATACAGCCGGCAGCAATACAGGCGCCAGAAAGAGCACAGACTATACTGAGGATACAGCCGGCAGCAATACAGGCGCCAGAAAGAGCACAGACTATACTGAGGATACAGCCGGCAGCAATACAGGCGCCAGAAAGAGTACAGACTATACTGAGGATACAGCCGGCAGCAATACAGGCGCCAGAAAAAGCACAGACTATACTGAGGATACAGCCGGCAGCAATACAGGCGCTAGAAAGAGCACAGACTATACTGAGGATACAGCCGGCAGCAATACAGGCGCCAGAAAGAGTACAAACTATACTGAGGATACAGCCGGCAGCAATACAGGCGCCATAAAGAGCACAAACTATACTGAGGATACAGCCGGCAGCAATACAGGCGCCATAAAGAGCACAAACTATACTGAGGATACAGCCGGCAGCAATACAGGCGCCAAAAAGAGCACAGACTATACTGAGGATACAGCCGGCAGCAATACAGGCGCCAGAAAGAGCACAGACTATACTGAGGATACAGCCGGCAGCAATACAGGGGCCAGAAAGAGCACAGACTATACTGAGGATACAGCCGGCAGCAATACAGGCGCCAGAAAGAGCACAGACTATACTGAGGATACAGCCGGCAGCAATACAGGGGCCAGAAAGAGCACAGACTATACTGAGGATACAGCCGGCAGCAATACAGGCGCCAGAAAGAGCACAGACTATACTGAGGATACAGCCGGCAGAAATACAGGAGCCAGAAAGAGCACAGACTATACTGAGGATACAGCCGGCAGCAATACAGGGGCCAGAAAGAACACAGACTATACTGAGGATACAGCCGGCAGCAATACAGGCGCCAGAAATAGCACAGACTATACTGAGGATACAGCCGGCAGCAATACAGGAGCCAGAAAGAGCACAGACTATACTGAGGATACAGCCGGCAGCAATACAGGGGCCAAAAAGAGCACAGACTATACTGAGGATACAGCCGGCAGCAATACAGGGGCCAGAAAGAGCACAGACTATACTGAGGATACAGCCGGCAGCAATACAGGCGCCAGAAAGAGCACAGACTATACTGAGGATACAGCCGGCAGCAATACAGGCGCCAGAAAGAGCACAGACTATACTGAGGATACAGCCGGCAGCAATACAGGCGCCAGAAAGAGCACAGACTATACTGAGGATACAGCCGGCAGCAATACAGGCGCCAGAAAGAGCACAGACTATACTGAGGATACAGCCGGCAGCAATACAGGAGCCAGAAAGAGCACAGACTATACTGAGGATACAGCCGGCAGCAATACAGGGGCCAGAAAGAGCACAGACTATACTGAGGATACAGCCGGCAGCAATACAGGCGCCAGAAAGAGCACAGACTATACTGAGGATACAGCCGGCAGCAATACAGGCGCCAGAAAGAGCACAGACTATACTGAGGATACAGCCGGCAGCAATACAGTCGCCAGAAAGAGCACAGACTATACTGAGGATACAGCCGGCAGCAATACAGGCGCCAGAAAGAGCACAGACTATACTGAGGATACAGCCGGCAGCAATACAGGCGCCAGAAAAAGCACAGACTATACTGAGGATACAGCCGGCAGCAATACAGGCACCAGAAAGGGCACAGACTATACTGAGGATACAGCCGGCAGCAATACAGGTGCCAGAAAGAGCACAGACTATACTGAGGATACAGCTGGCAGCAATACAGGCGCCAGAAAGAGCACAGACTATACTGAGGATACAGCCGGCAGCAATACAGGCACCAGAAAAAGCACAGACTATACTGAGGATACAGCCGGCAGCAATACAGGCGCCAGAAAGAGCACAGACTATACTGAGGATACAGCCTGCAGCAATACAGGCACCAGAAAAAGCACAGACTATACTGAGGATACAGCCGGCAGCAATACAGGCGCCAGAAAGGGCACAGACTATACTAAGGATACAGCCGGCAGCAATACAGGCGCCAGAAAGGGCACAGACTATACTGAGGATACAGCCGGCAGCAATACAGGCGCCAGAAAAAGCACAGACTATACTGAGGATACAGCCGGCAACAATACAGGCGCCAGAAAGAGCACAGACTATACTGAGGATACAGCCGGCAGCAATACAGGAGCCAGAAAGAGCACAGACTATACTGAGGATACAGCCGGCAGCAATACAGGGGCCAGAAAGAGCACAGACTATACTGGGGATACAGCCGGCAGCAATACAGGCGCCAGAAAGAGCACAGACTATACTGAGGATACAGCCGGCAGCAATACAGGAGCCAGAAAGAGCACAGACTATACTGAGGATACAGCCGGCAGCAATAAAGGGGCCAAAAAGAGCACAGACTATACTGAGGATACAGCCGGCAGCAATAGAGGGGCCAGAAAGAGCACAGACTATACTGAGGATACAGCCGGCAGCAATACAGGCGCCAGAAAGAGCACAGACTATACTGAGGATACAGCCGGCAGCAATACAGGCGCCAGAAAGAGCACAGACTATACTGAGGATACAGCCGGCAGCAATACAGGGGCCAGAAAGAGCACAGACTATACTGAGGATACAGCCGGCAGCAATACAGGCGCCAGAAAGAGCACAGACTATACTGAGGATACAGCCGGCAGCAATACAGGGGCCAGAAAGAGCACAGACTATACTGAGGATACAGCCTGCAGCAATACAGGCACCAGAAAAAGCACAGACTATACTGAGGATACAGCCGGCAGCAATACAGGCGCCAGAAAGGGCACAGACTATACTAAGGATACAGCCGGCAGCAATACAGGCGCCAGAAAGGGCACAGACTATACTGAGGATACAGCCGGCAGCAATACAGGCGCCAGAAAAAGCACAGAATATGCTGAGGATACAGCCGGCAACAATACAGGCGCCAGAAAAAGCACAGACTATACTGAGGATACAGCCGGCAGCAATACAAGCACCAGAAAGGGCACAGACTATACTGAGGATACAGCCGGCAGCAATACAGGCGCCAGAAAAAGCACAGACTATACTGAGGATACAGCCTGCAGCAATACAGGCGCCAGAAAGGGCACAGACAATACTGAGGATACAGCCGGCAGCAATACAGGAGCCAGAAAGAGCACAGACTATACTGAGGATACAGCCGGCAGCAATACAGGCGCCAGAAAGAGCACAGACTATACTGAGGATACAGCCGGCAGCAATACAGGCGCCAGAAAGAGCACAGACTATACTGAGGATACAGCCGGCAGCAATACAGGCACCAGAAAGAGCACAGACTATACTGAGGATACAGCCAGCAGCAATACAGGCGCCAGAAAGAGCACAGACTATACTGAGGATACAGCCAGCAGCAATACAGGCGCCAGAAAGAGCACAGACTATACTGAGAATACAGCCTGCAGTAATACAGGGGCCAGAAAGAGCACAGACTATACTGAGGATACAGCCGGCAGCAATACAGGCACCAGAAAGGGCACAGACTATACTGAGGATACAGCCGGCAGCAATACAGGCGCCAGAAAAAGCACAGACTATACTGAGGATACAGCCTGCAGCAATACAGGCGCCAGAAAGGGCACAGACTATACTGAGGATACAGCCGGCAGCAATTCAGGCACCAGAAAGGGCACAGACTATACTGAGGATACAGCCGGCAACAATACAGGTGCCAGAAAGGGCACAGACTATACTGAGGATACAGCCGGCAACAATACAGGTGCCAGAAAGGGCACAGACTATACTGAGGATACAGCCGGCAGCAATACAGGAGCCAGAAAGAGCACAGACAATACTGAGGATACAGCCGGCAGCAATACAGGCACCAGAAAGAGCACAGACTATACTGAGGATACAGCCAGCAGCAATACAGGCGCCAGAAAGAGCACAGACTATACTGAGGATACAGCCAGCAGCAATACAGGCGCCAGAAAGAGCACAGACTATACTGAGGATACAACCGGCAGCAATACAGGGGCCAGAAAGAGTACAGACTATACTGAGGATACAGCCGGCAGCAATACAGGCGCCAGAAAGAGCACAGACTATACTGAGGATACAGCCGGCAGCAATACAGGCACCAGAAAGAGCACAGACTATACTGAGGATACAGCCGGCAGCAATACAGGGGCCAGAAAGAGCACAGACTATACTGAGGATACAGCCAGCAGCAATACAGGCGCCAGAAAGAGCACAGACTATACTGAGGATACAGCCGGCAGCAATACAGGAGCCAGAAAGAGCACAGACTATACTGAGGATACAGCCGGCAGCAATACAGGCACCAGAAAGGGCACAGACTATACTGAGGATACAGCCGGCAGCAATACAGACGCCAGAAAGAGCACAGACTATACTGAGGATACAGCCGGCAGCAATACAGGCACCAGAAAGGGCACAGACTATACTGAGGATACAGCCGGCAGCAATACAGGAGCCAGAAAGAGCACAGACTATACTGAGGATACAGCTGGCATCAATACAGGGGCCAGAAAGAGCACAGACTATACTGAGGATACAGCCGGCAGCAATACAGGCACCAGAAAGGGCACAGACTATACTGAGGATACAGCCGGCAGCAATACAGGCGCCAGAAAAAGCACAGACTATACTGAGGATACAGCCTGCAGCAATACAGGCGCCAGAAAGGGCACAGACTATACTGAGGATACAGCCGGCAGCAATTCAGGCACCAGAAAGGGCACAGACTATACTGAGGATACAGCCGGCAACAATACAGGTGCCAGAAAGGGCACAGACTATACTGAGGATACAGCCGGCAGCAATACAGGCACCAGAAAGGGCACAGACTATACTGAGGATACAGCCGGCAGCAATACAGGAGCCAGAAAGAGCACAGACTATACTGAGGATACAGCCGGCAGCAATACAGGCGCCAAAAAGAGCACAGACTATACTGAGGATACAGCCGGCAGCAATACAGGCACCAGAAAAAGCACAGACTATACTGAGGATACAGCCGGCAGCAATACAGGAGCCAGAAAAAGCACAGACTATACTGAGGATACAGCCGGCAGCAATACAGGAGCCAGAAAGAGCACATACTATACTGAGGATACAGCCGGCAGCAATACAGGCACCAGAAAAAGCACAGACTATACTCAGGATACAGCCGGCAGCAATACAGGAACCAGAAAGAGCACAGACTATACTGAGGATACAGCCGGCAGCAATACAGGAGCCAGAAAGAGCACAGACTATACTGAGGATACAGCCGGCAGCAATACAGGCGCCAGAAAGAGCACAAACTATACTGAGGATACAGCCGGCAGCAATACAGGGGCCAGAAATAGCACAGACTATACTGAGGATACAGCCGGCAGCAATACAGGCACCAGAAAGAGCACAGACTATACTGAGGATACAGCCGGCAGCAATACAGGCGCCAGAAAGAGCACAGACTATACTGAGGATACAGCCAGCAGCAATACAGGCGCCAGAAAGAGCACAGACTATACTGAGGATACAACCGGCAGCAATACAGGGGCCAGAAAGAGTACAGACTATACTGAGGATACAGCCGGCAGCAATACAGGCGCCAGAAAGAGCACAGACTATACTGAGGATACAGCTGGCAGCAATACCGGGGCCAGAAAGAGCACAGACTATACTGAGGATACAGCCGGCAGCAATACAGGCACCAGAAAGGGCACAGACTATACTGAGGATACAGCCGGCAGCAATACAGACGCCAGAAAGCGCACAGACTATACTGAGGATACAGCCTGCAGCAATACAGGCGCCAGAAAGAGCACAGACTATACTGAGGATACAGCCGGCAGCAATACAGGCACCAGAAAGGGCACAGACTATACTGAGGATACAGCCGGCAGCAATACAGGGGCCAGAAAGAGCACAAACTATACTGAGGATACATCCGGCAGCAATACAGGCGCCAGAAAGGGCAAAGACTATACTGAGAATACAGCCTGCAGTAATACAGGGGCCAGAAAGAGCACAGACTATACTGAGGATACAGCCGGCAGCAATACAGGCACCAGAAAGGGCACAGACTATACTGAGGATACAGCCGGCAGCAATACAGGCGCCAGAAAAAGCACAGACTATACTGAGGATACAGCCTGCAGCAATACAGGCGCCAGAAAGGGCACAGACTATACTGAGGATACAGCCGGCAGCAATTCAGGCACCAGAAAGGGCACAGACTATACTGAGGATACAGCCGGCAACAATACAGGTGCCAGAAAGGGCACAGACTATACTGAGGATACAGCCGGCAGCAATACAGGCAACAGAAAGGGCACAGACTATACTGAGGATACAGCCGGCAGCAATACAGGAGCCAGAAAGAGCACAGACTATACTGAGGATACAGCCGGCAGCAATACAGGCGCCAAAAAGAGCACAGACTATACTGAGGATACAGCCGGCAGCAATACAGGCACCAGAAAAAGCACAGACTATACTGAGGATACAGCCGGCAGCAATACAGGCACCAGAAAAAGCACAGACTATACTGAGGATACAGCCGGCAGCAATACAGGAGCCAGAAAGAGCACATACTATACTGAGGATACAGCCGGCAGCAATACAGGCACCAGAAAAAGCACAGACTATACTGAGGATACAGCCGGCAGCAATACAGGAACCAGAAAGAGCACAGACTATACTGAGGATACAGCCGGCAGCAATACAGGAGCCAGAAAGAGCACAGACTATACTGAGGATACAGCCGGCAGCAATACAGGCGCCAGAAAGAGCACAAACTATACTGAGGATACAGCCGGCAGCAATACAGGGGCCAGAAATAGCACAGACTATACTGAGGATACAGCCGGCAGCAATACAGGCACCAGAAAGAGCACAGACTATACTGAGGATACAGCCGGCAGCAATACAGGCGCCAGAAAGAGCACAGACTATACTGAGGATACAGCCAGCAGCAATACAGGCGCCAGAAAGAGCACAGACTATACTGAGGATACAACCGGCAGCAATACAGGGGCCAGAAAGAGTACAGACTATACTGAGGATACAGCCGGCAGCAATACAGGCGCCAGAAAGAGCACAGACTATACTGAGGATACAGCTGGCAGCAATACAGGGGCCAGAAAGAGCACAGACTATACTGAGGATACAGCCGGCAGCAATACAGGCACCAGAAAGGGCACAGACTATACTGAGGATACAGCCGGCAGCAATACAGACGCCAGAAAGCGCACAGACTATACTGAGGATACAGCCTGCAGCAATACAGGCGCCAGAAAGAGCACAGACTATACTGAGGATACAGCCGGCAGCAATACAGGCACCAGAAAGGGCACAGACTATACTGAGGATACAGCCGGCAGCAATACAGGCGCCAGAAAGAGCACAAACTATACTGAGGATACAGCCGGCAGCAATACAGGCGCCAGAAAGGGCAAAGACTATACTGAGGATACAGCCGGCAGCAATACAGGCGCCAGAAAGGGCACAGACTATACTTAGGATACAGCCGGCAGCAATACAGGGGCCACTAAGAGGAGAACAGATCTTACGTTTGGGTGAAGATTTTGCCTGGTTTCATTTTGTTGGTATAAGGTGCCATGCCCCCTACAGAGACACATAAGGAGCCGTGCCCCCTACAGAGACACATAAGGAGCCGTGCCCCCTACAGAGAGACACATAAGGAGCCGTGCCCCCTACAGAGACACATAAGGGGCCGCGCCCCCTACAGAGACACATAAGGGGCCGTGCCCCCTACAGAGACACATAAGGGGCCGAGCCCCCTACAGAGACACATAAGGGGCCGAGCCCCCTACAGAGACACATAAGGGGCCGTGCCCCCTACAGAGACACATAAGAAGCTGAGCCCCCAACAGAGACACATAAGGGGCCGAGCCCCCTACACAGACACATAAGGGGCTGTGCCCCCAACAGAGACACATAAGGGGCCGAGCCCCCTACAGAGACACATTAGTGCGGCGCCCCCTACAGAGACACATAAGGGGCCGAGCCCCCTACAGAGACACATTAGTGCGGCGCCCCCTACAGAGACACATAAGGGACCGTGCCCCCTACACAGACACATAAGGGGCCGCGCCCCCTACAGAGACACATAAGGGGCCGCGCCCCCTACATAGACACATAAGTGGCTGTGCCCCCTGCAGAGACGCATAAGGGGACGCGCCCCCTACAGAGACGCATAAGGGGACGCGCCCCCTACAGAGACGCATAAGGGGCCGAGCCCCCTACAGAGACACATTAGTGCGGCGCCCCCTACAGAGACACATTAGTGCGGCGCCCCCTACAGAGACACATTAGTGCGGCGCCCCCTACAGAAACACATAAGGGGCCGTGCCCCCTACAGAGACACATAAGGGGCCAAGCCCCCTACAGACACATAAGGGGCCGTGCCCCCTACAGAGACACATAAGGGGCCGGAGCCCCCTACACAGACACATAAGGGGCTGCACCCCCTACAGAGACACATAAGGTGCCGCGCCCCCTACAGAGACACATTAATGCGGCGCCCCCTACAGAGACACATAAGGGGCCGTGCCCCCTACACAGACACATAAGGGGCCGTGCCCCCTACAGAGACACATAAGGGGCCGTGCCCCCTACAGAGACACATAAGGGGCCGTGCCCCCTACAGAGACACATAAGGGGACGTGCCCCCTACACAGACACATAAGGGGCCGTGCCACCTACAGAGACACATAAGGGGCCGTGCCCCCTACAGAGACACATTAGTGCGGCGCCCCCTACAGAGACACATAAGGGGCCGTGCCCCCTACAGAGACACATAAGGGGCCGCGCCCCCTACAGAGACACATAAGGGGCCGCGCCCCCTACAGAGACACATAAGGTGCCGCGCCCCCTACAGAGACACATAAGGGGCCGTGCCCCCTACAGAGACACATAAGGGGCCGAGCCCCCTACAGAGACACATAAGGGGCCGAGCCCCTACAGAGACACATAAGGGGCCGAGCCCCCTACACAGACACATAAGGGGCCGCGCCCCCTACAGAGACACATAAGGGGCCGCGCCCCCTACAGAGACACATAAGGGGCCGCGCCCCCTACAGAGACACATAAGGGGCCGCGCCCCCTACAGAGACACATAAGGGGCCGCGCCCCCTACAGAGACACATAAGGGGCCGCGCCCCCTACAGAGACACATAAGGGGCCGCGCCCCCTACAGAGACACATAAGGGGCCGTGCCCCCTACAGAGACACATAAGGGGCCGTGCCCCCTACAGAGACACATAAGGGGTCGTGCCCCCTACAGAGACACATAAGGGGCCGCGCCCCCTACAGAGACACTTAAGGGGCCGCGCCCTCTACAGAGACACATAAGGGGCCGCGCCCCCTACAGAGACACATAAGGTGCCGCGCCCCCTACAGAGACACATAAGGGGCCGCGCCCCCTACAGAGACACATAAGGGGCCGCGCCCCCTACAGAGACACATAAGGGGCCGCGCCCCCTACAGAGACACATAAGGGGCCGTGCCCCCTACAGAGACACATAAGAAGCTGAGCCCCCAACAGAGACACATAAGGGGCCGAGCCCCCTACACAGACACATAAGGGGCTGTGCCCCCAACAGAGACACATAAGGGGCCGAGCCCCCTACAGAGACACATTAGTGCGGCGCCCCCTACAGAGACACATAAGGGGCCGAGCCCCCTACAGAGACACATTAGTGCGGCGCCCCCTACAGAGACACATAAGGGGCCGAGCCTCGTACAGAAACACATAAGGGACCGTGCCCCCTACAGAGACACATAAGGGGCCGCGCCCCCTACAGAGACACATAAGGGGCCGCGCCCCCTACAGAGACACATAAGGGGCCGCGCCCCCTACAGAGACACATAAGGGGCCGTGCCCCCTACAGAGACACATAAGGGGCCGAGCCCCCTACACAGACACATAAGGGGCTGTGCCCCCAACAGAGACACATAAGGCGCCGAGCCCCCTACAGAGACACATTAGTGCGGCGCCCCCTACAGAGACACATAAGGGGCCGAGCCCCCTACAGAGACACATTAGTGCGGCGCCCCCTACAGAGACACATAAGGGGCCGAGCCTCGTACAGAAACACATAAGGGGCCGTGCCACCTACAGAGACACATAAGGGGCCGTGCCCCCTACAGAGACACATTAGTGCGGCGCCCCCTACAGAGACACATAAGGGGCCGAGCCCCCTACAGAGACACATTAGTGCGGCGCCCCCTACAGAGACACATAAGGGGACGTGCCCCCTACACAGACACATAAGGGGCCGTGCCACCTACAGAGACACATAAGGGGCCGTGCCCCCTACAGAGACACATTAGTGCGGCGCCCCCTACAGAGACACATAAGGGGCCGAGCCCCCGACACATAAGGGGCCGTGCCCCCTACAGAGACACATAAGGGGCCGCGCCCCCTACAGAGACACATAAGGGGCTGCGCCCCCTACAGAGACACATAAGGTGCCGCGCCCCCTACAGAGACACATAAGGGGCCGTGCCCCCTACACAGACACATAAGGGGCCGTGCCCCCTACAGAGACACATAAGGGGACGTGCCCCCTACACAGACACATAAGGGGCCGAGCCCCCGACACATAAGGGGCCGTGCCCCCTACAGAGACACATAAGGGGCCGCGCCCCCTACAGAGACACATTAGGGGCCGGGCCCCCTACAGAGACACATAAGGGGCCGAGCCCCCTACAGAGACACATAAGGGGCCGAGCCCCCTACAGAGACACATAAGGGGCCGAGCCCCTACAGAGACACATAAGGGGCCGAGCCCCCTACAGAGACACATAAGGGGCCGCGCCCCCTACAGAGACACATAAGGGGCCGCGCCCCCTACAGAGACACATAAGGGGCCGCGCCCCCTACAGAGACACATAAGGGGCCGCGCCCCCTACAGAGACACATAAGGGGCCGCGCCCCCTACAGAGACACATAAGGGGCCGCGCCCCCTACAGAGACACATAAGGGGCCGCGCCCCCTACAGAGACACATAAGGAGCCGCGCCCCCTACAGAGACACATAAGGGGCCGTGCCCCCTACAGAGACACATAAGGGGCCACGCCCCCTACAGAGACACATAAGGTGCCGTGCCCCCTACAGAGACACATAAGTGGCTGTGCCCCCTACAGAGACACATAAGGGGCCGTGCCCCCTATAGAGACACATAAGGGGCCGCCCCCCTACAGAGACACATAAGGGGCCGCGCCCCCTACAGAGACACTTAAGGGGCCGCGCCCCCTACAGAGACACTTAAGGGGCCGCACCCTCTACAGAGACACATAAGGGGCTGTGCCCCCTACAGAGACACATAAGGTGCCGCGCCCCCTACAGAGACACATTAGTGCGGCGCCCCCTACAGAGACACATAAGGGGCCGTGCCCCCTACAGAGACACATAAGGGGACGTGCCCCCTACACAGACACATAAGGGGCCGTGCCACCTACAGAGACACATAAGGGGCCGTGCCCCCTACAGAGACACATTAGTGCGGCGCCCCCTACAGAGACACATAAGGGGCCGAGCCCCCGACACATAAGGGGCCGTGCCCCCTACAGAGACACATAAGGGGCCGCGCCCCCTACAGAGACACATAAGGGGCCGCGCCCCCTACAGAGACACATAAGGTGCCGCGCCCCCTACAGAGACACATAAGGGGCCGTGCCCCCTACACAGACACATAAGGGGCCGTGCCCCCTACAGAGACACATAAGGGGACGTGCCCCCTACACAGACACATAAGGGGCCGAGCCCCCGACACATAAGGGGCCGTGCCCCCTACAGAGACACATAAGGGGCCGCGCCCCCTACAGAGACACATTAGGGGCCGAGCCCCCTACAGAGACACATAAGGGGCCGAGCCCCCTACAGAGACACATAAGGGGCCGAGCCCCTACAGAGACACATAAGGGGCCGAGCCCCCTACAGAGACACATAAGGGGCCGAGCCCCTACAGAGACACATAAGGGGCCGAGCCCCCTACACAGACACATAAGGGGCCGCGCCCCCTACAGAGACACATAAGGGGCCGCGCCCCCTACAGAGACACATAAGGGGCCGCGCCCCCTACAGAGACACATAAGGGGCCGCGCCCCCTACAGAGACACATAAGGGGCCGCGCCCCCTACAGAGACACATAAGGGGCCGCGCCCCCTACAGAGACACATAAGGGGCCGCGCCCCCTACAGAGACACATAAGGAGCCGCGCCCCCTACAGAGACACATAAGGAGCCGCGCCCCCTACAGAGACACATAAGGGGCCGTGCCCCCTACAGAGACACATAAGGTGCCACGCCCCCTACAGAGACACATAAGGTGCCGTGCCCCCTACAGAGACACATAAGGGGCCGCGCCCCCTACAGAGACACATAAGGGGCCGTGCCCCCTACAGAGACACATAAGGGGCCGCGCCCCCTACAGAGACACATAAGGGGCCGCGCCCCCTACAGAGACACTTAAGGGGCCGCGCCCCCTACAGAGACACTTAAGGGGCCGCGCCCTCTACAGAGACACATAAGGGGCTGTGCCCCCTACAGAGACACATAAGGTGCCGCGCCCCCTACAGAGACACATTAGTGCGGCGCCCCCTACAGAGACACATAAGGGGCCGCACCCCCTACAGAGACACATAAGGGGCCGCACCCCCTACAGAGACACATAAGGGGCCGAGCCCCCGACACATAAGGGGCCGTGCCCCCTACAGAGACACATAAGGGGCCGCGCCCCCTACAGAGACACATAAGGGGCCGCGCCCCCTACAGAGACACATAAGGTGCCGCGCCCCCTACAGAGACACATAAGGGGCCGTGCCCCCTACACAGACACATAAGGGGACGTGCCCCCTACAGAGACACTTAAGGGGCCGCGCCCCCTACAGAGACACTTAAGGGGCCGCGCCCTCTACAGAGACACTTAAGGGGCTGTGCCCCCTACAGAGACACATAAGGTGCCGCGCCCCCTACAGAGACACATTAGTGCGGCGCCCCCTACAGAGACACATAAGGGGCCGTGCCCCCTACAGAGACACATAAGGGGACGTGCCCCCTACACAGACACATAAGGGGCCGTGCCCCCTACAGAGACACATAAGGGGCCGCGCCCCCTACAGAGACACATTAGGGGCCGAGCCCCCTACAGAGACACATAAGGGGCCGAGCCCCCTACAGAGACACATAAGGGGCCGAGCCCCTACAGAGACACATAAGGGGCCGAGCCCCCTACACAGACACATAAGGGGCCGTGCCCCCTACAGAGACACATAAGGGGCCGCGCCCCCTACAGAGACACATAAGGGGCCGCGCCCCCTACAGAGACACATAAGGGGCCGCGCCCCCTACAGAGACACATAAGGGGCCGCGCCCCCTACAGAGACACATAAGGGGCCGCGCCCCCTACAGAGACACATAAGGGGCCGCGCCCCCTACAGAGACACATAAGGAGCCGCGCCCCCTACAGAGACACATAAGGGGCCGCGCCCCCTACAGAGACACATAAGGTGCCGCGCCCCCTACAGAGACACATTAGTGCGGCGCCCCCTACAGAGACACACAAGGTGCCGAGCCCCTTCTCCCCCTACAGCGACACATAAGGTGCCGCGCCCCCTACAGAGACACATAAGGGGCCACGCCCCCTACAGAGACACATAAGGGGCCGCGCCCCCTACAGAGACACATAAGGAGCCGCGCCCCCTACAGAGACACATAAGGGGCCGTGCCCCCTACAGAGACACATAAGGGGCCACGCCCCCTACAGAGACACATAAGGTGCCGTGCCCCCTACACAGACACATAAGGGGCCGTGCCCCCTATAGAGACACATAAGGGGCCGCGCCCCCTACAGAGACACATAAGGGGCCGCGCCCCCTACAGAGACACTTAAGGGGCCGCGCCCCCTACAGAGACACTTAAGGGGCCGCACCCCCTACAGAGACACTTAAGGGGCTGTGCCCCCTACAGAGACACATAAGGGGCCGCGCCCCCTACAGAGACACATTAGTGCGGCGCCCCCTACAGAGACACATAAGGGGCCGCACCCCCTACAGAGACACATAAGGGGCCGCACCCCCTACAGAGACACATAAGGGGCCGAGCCCCCGACACATAAGGGGCCGTGCCCCCTACAGAGACACATAAGGGGCCGCGCCCCCTACAGAGACACATAAGGGGCCGCGCCCCCTACAGAGACACATAAGGTGCCGCGCCCCCTACAGAGACACATAAGGGGCCGTGCCCCCTACACAGACACATAAGGGGACGTGCCCCCTACAGAGACACTTAAGGGGCCGCGCCCCCTACAGAGACACTTAAGGGGCCGCGCCCTCTACAGAGACACTTAAGGGGCTGTGCCCCCTACAGAGACATATAAGGTGCCGCGCCCCCTACAGAGACACATTAGTGCGGCGCCCCCTACAGAGACACATAAGGGGCCGTGCCCCCTACAGAGACACATAAGGGGACGTGCCCCCTACACAGACACATAAGGGGCCGTGCCCCCTACAGAGACACATAAGGGGCCGCGCCCCCTACAGAGACACATTAGGGGCCGAGCCCCCTACAGAGACACATAAGGGGCCGAGCCCCCTACAGAGACACATAAGGGGCCGAGCCCCTACAGAGACACATAAGGGGCCGAGCCCCCTACACAGACACATAAGGGGCCGTGCCCCCTACAGAGACACATAAGGGGCCGCGCCCCCTACAGAGACACATAAGGGGCCGCGCCCCCTACAGAGACACATAAGGGGCCGCGCCCCCTACAGAGACACATAAGGGGCCGCGCCCCCTACAGAGACACATAAGGGGCCGCGCCCCCTACAGAGACACATAAGGGGCCGCGCCCCCTACAGAGACACATAAGGAGCCGCGCCCCCTACAGAGACACATAAGGAGCCGCGCCCCCTACAGAGACACATAAGGGGCCGCGCCCCCTACAGAGACACATAAGGGGCCGTGCCCCCTACAGAGACACATAAGGGGCCGCGCCCCCTACAGAGACACATAAGGGGCCGCGCCCCCTACAGAGACACATAAGGGGCCGCGCCCCCTACAGAGACACTTAAGGGGCCGCGCCCCCTACAGAGACACATAAGGTGCCGCGCCCCCTACAGAGACACATTAGTGCGGCGCCCCCTACAGAGACACACAAGGTGCCGAGCCCCTTCTCCCCCTACAGAGACACATAAGGTGCCGCGCCCCCTACAGAGACACATAAGGGGCCACGCCCCCTACAGAGACACATAAGGGGCCGCGCCCCCTACAGAGACACATAAGGAGCCGCGCCCCCTACAGAGACACATAAGGGGCCGTGCCCCCTACAGAGACACATAAGGGGCCACGCCCCCTACAGAGACACATAAGGTGCCGTGCCCCCTACACAGACACATAAGGGGCCGTGCCCCCTATAGAGACACATAAGGGGCCGCGCCCCCTACAGAGACACATAAGGGGCCGCGCCCCCTACAGAGACACTTAAGGGGCCGCACCCCCTACAGAGACACTTAAGGGGCTGTGCCCCCTACAGAGACACATAAGGGGCCGCGCCCCCTACAGAGACACATTAGTGCGGCGCCCCCTACAGAGACACATAAGGGGCCGCACCCCCTACAGAGACACATAAGGGGCCGCACCCCCTACAGAGACACATAAGGGGCCGCACCCCCTACAGAGACACATAAGGGGCCGAGCCCCCGACACATAAGGGGCCGCGCCCCCTACAGAGACACATAAGGGGCCGCGCCCCCTACAGAGACACATAAGGGGCCGCGCCCCCTACAGAGACACATAAGGTGCCGCGCCCCCTACAGAGACACATAAGGGGCCGTGCCCCCTACACAGACACATAAGGGGCCGTGCCCCCTACAGAGACACATAAGGGGACGTGCCCCCTACACAGACACATAAGGGGCCGAGCCCCCGACACAGACACATAAGGGGCCGCGCCCCCTACAGAGACACATTAGGGGCCGAGCCCCCTACAGAGACACATAAGGGGCCGAGCCCCCTACAGAGACACATAAGGGGCCGAGCCCCTACAGAGACACATAAGGGGCCGAGCCCCCTACACAGACACATAAGGGGCCGCGCCCCCTACAGAGACACATAAGGGGCCGCGCCCCCTACAGAGACACATAAGGGGCCGCGCCCCCTACAGAGACACATAAGGGGCCGCGCCCCCTACAGAGACACATAAGGGGCCGCGCCCCCTACAGAGACACATAAGGGGCCGCGCCCCCTACATAGACACATAAGGGGCCGCGCCCCCTACAGAGACACATAAGGAGCCGCGCCCCCTACAGAGACACATAAGGAGCCGCGCCCCCTACAGAGACACATAAGGGGCCGCGCCCCCTACAGAGACACATAAGGGGCCGTGCCCCCTACAGAGACACATAAGGGGCCGCGCCCCCTACAGAGACACATAAGGGGCCGCGCCCCCTACAGAGACACATAAGGGGCCGCGCCCCCTACAGAGACACTTAAGGGGCCGCGCCCCCTACAGAGACACATAAGGTGCCGCGCCCCCTACAGAGACACATTAGTGCGGCGCCCCCTACAGAGACACACAAGGTGCCGAGCCCCTTCTCCCCCTACAGAGACACATAAGGTGCCGCGCCCCCTACAGAGACACATAAGGGGCCACGCCCCCTACAGAGACACATAAGGGGCCGCGCCCCCTACAGAGACACATAAGGAGCCGCGCCCCCTACAGAGACACATAAGGGGCCGTGCCCCCTACAGAGACACATAAGGGGCCACGCCCCCTACAGAGACACATAAGGTGCCGTGCCCCCTACACAGACACATAAGGGGCCGTGCCCCCTATAGAGACACATAAGGGGCCGCGCCCCCTACAGAGACACATAAGGGGCCGCGCCCCCTACAGAGACACTTAAGGGGCCGCGCCCCCTACAGAGACACTTAAGGGGCCGCACCCCCTACAGAGACACTTAAGGGGCTGTGCCCCCTACAGAGACACATAAGGGGCCGCGCCCCCTACAGAGACACATAAGGGGCCGCACCCCCTACAGAGACACATAAGGGGCCGCACCCCCTACAGAGACACATAAGGGGCCGCACCCCCTACAGAGACACATAAGGGGCCGCACCCCCTACAGAGACACATAAGGGGCCGCGCCCCCTACAGAGACACACAAGGTGCCGAGCCCCTTCTCCCCCTACAGAGACACATAAGGGGCCGCGCCCCCTACAGAGACACATAAGGGGCCACGCCCCCTACAGAGACACATAAGGGGCCGCGCCCCTTCTCCCCCTACAGAGACACATTAGTGCGGCGCCCCCTACAGAGACACATAAGGGGCCGTGCCCCCTACACAGACACATAAGGGGACGTGCCCCCTACAGAGACACTTAAGGGGCCGCGCCCCCTACAGAGACACTTAAGGGGCCGCGCCCTCTACAGAGACACTTAAGGGGCTGTGCCCCCTACAGAGACATATAAGGTGCCGCGCCCCCTACAGAGACACATTAGTGCGGCGCCCCCTACAGAGACACATAAGGGGCCGTGCCCCCTACAGAGACACATAAGGGGACGTGCCCCCTACACAGACACATAAGGGGCCGTGCCCCCTACAGAGACACATAAGGGGCCGCGCCCCCTACAGAGACACATAAGGGGCCGTGCCCCCTACAGAGACACATAAGGGGCCGCGCCCCCTACAGAGACACATAAGGGGCCGCGCCCCCTACAGAGACACATAAGGGGCCGCGCCCCCTACAGAGACACTTAAGGAGCCGCGCCCCCTACAGAGACACATAAGGGGCCGTGCCCCCTACAGAGACACATAAGGGGCCGCGCCCCCTACAGAGACACATAAGGGGCCGCGCCCCCTACAGAGACACATAAGGGGCCGCGCCCCCTACAGAGACACTTAAGGGGCCGCGCCCCCTACAGAGACACATAAGGTGCCGCGCCCCCTACAGAGACACATTAGTGCGGCGCCCCCTACAGAGACACACAAGGTGCCGAGCCCCTTCTCCCCCTACAGAGACACATAAGGTGCCGCGCCCCCTACAGAGACACATAAGGGGCCACGCCCCCTACAGAGACACATAAGGGGCCGCGCCCCCTACAGAGACACATAAGGAGCCGCGCCCCCTACAGAGACACATAAGGGGCCGTGCCCCCTACAGAGACACATAAGGGGCCACGCCCCCTACAGAGACACATAAGGTGCCGTGCCCCCTACACAGACACATAAGGGGCCGTGCCCCCTATAGAGACACATAAGGGGCCGCGCCCCCTACAGAGACACATAAGGGGCCGCGCCCCCTACAGAGACACTTAAGGGGCCGCACCCCCTACAGAGACACTTAAGGGGCTGTGCCCCCTACAGAGACACATAAGGGGCCGCGCCCCCTACAGAGACACATTAGTGCGGCGCCCCCTACAGAGACACATAAGGGGCCGCACCCCCTACAGAGACACATAAGGGGCCGCACCCCCTACAGAGACACATAAGGGGCCGCACCCCCTACAGAGACACATAAGGGGCCGAGCCCCCGACACATAAGGGGCCGCGCCCCCTACAGAGACACATAAGGGGCCGCGCCCCCTACAGAGACACATAAGGGGCCGCGCCCCCTACAGAGACACATAAGGTGCCGCGCCCCCTACAGAGACACATAAGGGGCCGTGCCCCCTACACAGACACATAAGGGGCCGTGCCCCCTACAGAGACACATAAGGGGACGTGCCCCCTACACAGACACATAAGGGGCCGAGCCCCCGACACAGACACATAAGGGGCCGCGCCCCCTACAGAGACACATTAGGGGCCGAGCCCCCTACAGAGACACATAAGGGGCCGAGCCCCCTACAGAGACACATAAGGGGCCGAGCCCCTACAGAGACACATAAGGGGCCGAGCCCCCTACACAGACACATAAGGGGCCGCGCCCCCTACAGAGACACATAAGGGGCCGCGCCCCCTACAGAGACACATAAGGGGCCGCGCCCCCTACAGAGACACATAAGGGGCCGCGCCCCCTACAGAGACACATAAGGGGCCGCGCCCCCTACAGAGACACATAAGGGGCCGCGCCCCCTACATAGACACATAAGGGGCCGCGCCCCCTACAGAGACACATAAGGGGCCGCGCCCCCTACAGAGACACATAAGGAGCCGCGCCCCCTACAGAGACACATAAGGGGCCGTGCCCCCTACAGAGACACATAAGGGGCCACGCCCCCTACAGAGACACATAAGGTGCCGCGCCCCCTACAGAGACACATAAGGGGCCACGCCCCCTACACAGACACATAAGGGGCCGTGCCCCCTATAGAGACACATAAGGGGCCGCGCCCCCTACAGAGACACATAAGGGGCCGCGCCCCCTATAGAGACACTTAAGGGGCCGCGCCCCCTACAGAGACACTTAAGGGGCCGCGCCCTCTACAGAGACACATAAGGGGCTGTGCCCCCTACAGAGACACATAAGGTGCCGCGCCCCCTACAGAGACACATTAGTGCGGCGCCCCCTACAGAGACACATAAGGGGCCGTGCCCCCTACAGAGACACATAAGGGGACGTGCCCCCTACACAGACACATAAGGGGCCGTGCCCCCTACAGAGACACATAAGGGGCCGCGCCCCCTACAGAGACACATTAGGGGCCGAGCCCCCTACAGAGACACATAAGGGGCCGAGCCCCCTACAGAGACACATAAGGGGCCGAGCCCCTACAGAGACACATAAGGGGCCGAGCCCCCTACACAGACACATAAGGGGCCGCGCCCCCTACAGAGACACATAAGGGTCCGCGCCCCCTACAGAGACACATAAGGGGCCGAGCCCCCTACACAGATACATAAGGGGCCGCGCCCCCTACAGAGACACATAAGGGGCCGCGCCCCCTACAGAGACACATAAGGGGCCGTGCCCCCTACAGAGACACATAAGGGGCCGCGCCCCCTACAGAGACACATAAGGGGCCGCGCCCCCTACAGAGACACATAAGGGGCCGCGCCCCCTACAGAGACACTTAAGGGGCCGCGCCCTCTACAGAGACACATAAGGGGCTGTGCCCCCTACAGAGACACATAAGGTGCCGCGCCCCCTACAGAGACACATTAGTGCGGCGCCCCCTACAGAGACACACAAGGTGCCGAGCCCCTTCTCCCCCTACAGAGACACATAAGGTGCCGCGCCCCCTACAGAGACACATAAGGGGCCATGCCCCCTACAGAGACACATAAGGGGCCGAGCCCCCTACACAGACACATAAGGGGCCGCGCCCCCTACAGAGACACATAAGGGGCCGCGCCCCCTACAGAGACACATAAGGGGCCGCGCCCCCTACAGAGACACATAAGGGGCCGCGCCCCCTACAGAGACACATAAGGGGCCGCGCCCCCTACAGAGACACATAAGGGGCCGCGCCCCCTACAGAGACACATAAGGAGCCGCGCCCCCTACAGAGACACATAAGGGGCCGTGCCCCCTACAGAGACACATAAGGGGCCACGCCCCCTACAGAGACACATAAGGTGCCGCGCCCCCTACAGAGACACATAAGGGGCCACGCCCCCTACACAGACACATAAGGGGCCGTGCCCCCTATAGAGACACATAAGGGGCCGCGCCCCCTACAGAGACACATAAGGGGCCGCGCCCCCTACAGAGACACTTAAGGGGCCGCGCCCCCTACAGAGACACTTAAGGGGCCGCGCCCTCTACAGAGACACATAAGGGGCTGTGCCCCCTACAGAGACACATAAGGTGCCGCGCCCCCTACAGAGACACATTAGTGCGGCGCCCCCTACAGAGACACATAAGGGGCCGTGCCCCCTACAGAGACACATAAGGGGACGTGCCCCCTACACAGACACATAAGGGGCCGTGCCCCCTACAGAGACACATAAGGGGCCGCGCCCCCTACAGAGACACATTAGGGGCCGAGCCCCCTACAGAGACACATAAGGGGCCGAGCCCCCTACAGAGACACATAAGGGGCCGAGCCCCTACAGAGACACATAAGGGGCCGAGCCCCCTACACAGACACATAAGGGGCCGCGCCCCCTACAGAGACACATAAGGGGCCGCGCCCCCTACAGAGACACATAAGGGGCCGCGCCCCCTACAGAGACACATAAGGGGCCGCGCCCCCTACAGAGACACATAAGGGGCCGCGCCCCCTACAGAGACACATAAGGGGCCGCGTCCCCTACAGAGACACATAAGGGGCCGCGCCCCCTACAGAGACACATAAGGAGCCGCGCCCCCTACAGAGACACATAAGGAGCCGCGCCCCCTACAGAGACACATAAGGGGCCGCGCCCCCTACAGAGACACATAAGGGGCCGTGCCCCCTACAGAGACACATAAGGGGCCGCGCCCCCTACAGAGACACATAAGGGGCCGCGCCCCCTACAGAGACACATAAGGGGCCGCGCCCCCTACAGAGACACTTAAGGGGCCGCGCCCCCTACAGAGACACATAAGGTGCCGCGCCCCCTACAGAGACACATTAGTGCGGCGCCCCCTACAGAGACACACAAGGTGCCGAGCCCCTTCTCCCCCTACAGAGACACATAAGGTGCCGCGCCCCCTACAGAGACACATAAGGGGCCACGCCCCCTACAGAGACACATAAGGGGCCGCGCCCCCTACAGAGACACATAAGGAGCCGCGCCCCCTACAGAGACACATAAGGGGCCGTGCCCCCTACAGAGACACATAAGGGGCCACGCCCCCTACAGAGACACATAAGGTGCCGTGCCCCCTACACAGACACATAAGGGGCCGTGCCCCCTATAGAGACACATAAGGGGCCGCGCCCCCTACAGAGACACATAAGGGGCCGCGCCCCCTACAGAGACACTTAAGGGGCCGCGCCCCCTACAGAGACACTTAAGGGGCCGCACCCCCTACAGAGACACTTAAGGGGCTGTGCCCCCTACAGAGACACATAAGGGGCCGCGCCCCCTACAGAGACACATAAGGGGCCGCACCCCCTACAGAGACACATAAGGGGCCGCACCCCCTACAGAGACACATAAGGGGCCGCACCCCCTACAGAGACACATAAGGGGCCGAGCCCCCTACAGAGACACACAAGGTGCCGAGCCCCTTCTCCCCCTACAGAGACACATAAGGGGCCGCGCCCCCTACAGAGACACATAAGGGGCCACGCCCCCTACAGAGACACATAAGGGGCCGCGCCCCCTACAGAGACACATAAGGGGCCGTGCCCCCTACAGAGACACATAAGGGGCCGCGCCCCCTACAGAGACACATAAGGGGCCGCGCCCCCTACAGAGACACATAAGGGGCCGCGCCCCCTACAGAGACACATAAGGGGCCGCGCCCCCTACAGAGACACATAAGGGGCCGCGCCCCCTACAGAGACACTTAAGGGGCCGCGCCCCCTACAGAGACACATAAGGTGCCGCGCCCCCTACAGAGACACATTAGTGCGGCGCCCCCTACAGAGACACACAAGGTGCCGAGCCCCTTCTCCCCCTACAGAGACACATAAGGAGCCGCGCCCCCTACAGAGACACATAAGGGGCCACGCCCCCTACAGAGACACATAAGGGGCCGCGCCCCCTACAGAGACACATAAGGAGCCGCGCCCCCTACAGAGACACATAAGGGGCCGTGCCCCCTACAGAGACACATAAGGGGCCACGCCCCCTACAGAGACACATAAGGGGCCACGCCCCCTACAGAGACACATAAGGGGCCGCGCCCCCTACAGAGACACATAAGGAGCCGCGCCCCCTACAGAGACACATAAGGGGCCGTGCCCCCTACAGAGACACATAAGGGGCCACGCCCCCTACAGAGACACATAAGGGGCCACGCCCCCTACAGAGACACATAAGGTGCCGTGCCCCCTACACAGACACATAAGGGGCCGTGCCCCCTATAGAGACACATAAGGGGCCGCGCCCCCTACAGAGACACATAAGGGGCCGCGCCCCCTACAGAGACACTTAAGGGGCCGCGCCCCCTACAGAGACACTTAAGGGGCCGCACCCCCTACAGAGACACTTAAGGGGCTGTGCCCCCTACAGAGACACATAAGGGGCCGCGCCCCCTACAGAGACACATAAGGGGCCGCACCCCCTACAGAGACACATAAGGGGCCGCACCCCCTACAGAGACACATAAGGGGCCGCACCCCCTACAGAGACACATAAGGGGCCGCACCCCCTACAGAGACACATAAGGGGCCGCGCCCCCTACAGAGACACACAAGGTGCCGAGCCCCTTCTCCCCCTACAGAGACACATAAGGAGCCGCGCCCCCTACAGAGACACATAAGGGGCCGTGCCCCCTACAGAGACACATAAGGTGCCGCGCCCCCTACAGAGACACATTAGTGCGGCGCCCCCTACAGAGACACATAAGGGGCCGCGCCCCCTACAGAGACACATAAGGGGCCACGCCCCCTACAGAGACACATAAGGGGCCGCACCCCCTACAGAGACACATAAGGGGCCGCGCCCCCTACAGAGACACACAAGGTGCCGAGCCCCTTCTCCCCCTACAGAGACACATAAGGAGCCGCGCCCCCTACAGAGACACATAAGGGGCCGTGCCCCCTACAGAGACACATAAGGTGCCGCGCCCCCTACAGAGACACATTAGTGCGGCGCCCCCTACAGAGACACATAAGGGGCCGCGCCCCCTACAGAGACACATAAGGGGCCACGCCCCCTACAGAGACACATAAGGGGCCGCGCCCCTTCTCCCCCTACAGAGACACATTAGTGCGGCGCCCCCTACAGAGACACACAAGGTGCCGAGCCCCCTACAGAGACACACAAGGTGCCGAGCCCCTTCTCCCCCTACAGAGACACATTAGTGCGGCGCCCCCTACAGAGACACACAAGGTGCCGAGCCCCTTCTCCCCCTACAGAGACACATAAGGGGCCCCTTCTCCCCCTGACAGGACTCCACAGCTCCATTCACAAGACTGAAGTTTCAGAGCAGTTTAGAGAGTAAATGGCGTCTGGGAAGCTTGATGGGGGGCTGCCGTGTCCTGTCAGGGAGGGGGGGGGGGGGGGGGGCGCGTGTCCTGTCAGGGAGGGGGGGGGGGCGCGTGTCCTGTCAGGGAGGGGGGGGGGGGCGCGTGTCCTGTCAGGGAGGGGGGGCTGCCGTGTCCTGTCAGGGAGGGGGGGGGGGGCGCCGTGACCTGTCGGGGGGCTTCTCTGCTGTTATCTATACGTGATACACACAGGTGTCGGGTACAGCACCGTCCTCAGTACTGACAGTATGGCTGACCGTCACTGACGCTGCGTCTGCTGTGTGCACTGGAGCCTCAGTCATCACACACCGTCCGTCCACCTCGCACAGGCGCAGTCACTGTCACTCACCGCGGCTGCGCTGCTCCTGAGGTAACTGAGGAGAATACAGCTGAGCCCGCGCTGAGCAGGGATTGGATGGAGGAAAGTCCCGCCCTCCTGGAGCTCAGCACTGACTGCCTCTCCCAGCTGTCACTCACAGTGAGGCTCCTCCCTCCACACGTGGCTCCTGTTTATCTCCCCCCGCCGCCGGCCCTCCGGCTCCCGGGCCCCAGTAAGGATAGGATGTCCGGAGTCTCAGGGTCCAGGGCCGGGATGCAGACCCGTGTCTGGGCACCTGGAAGGATCTGCTGGGCCACATCTCCCCCTCCAGTCACCAGACTGGACGAGTGTCTTTTTTTCTGAAGGTTTTCCCCATAGAATCAGCGTCCCGTGGCCTCCGCTGTCCAGGACCCAGACACAGGCAATCTGATGGGCTGCAGCGGTATCCGGGGCTCTGGTGACCAAGTCAGGTCCCCCGGCCTCATCATCATCCCACAGCCCCGGCCTCATCATCATCATCCCGCAGCCCCGGCCTCATCATCATCATCCCGCAGCCCCGGCCTCATCATCATCATCCCGCAGCCCAGGCCTCATCATCATCATCCCGCAGCCCCGGCCTCATCATCATCATCCCGCAGCCCCGGCCTCATCATCATCATCCCGCAGCCCCGGCCTCATCATCATCATCCCGCAGCCCCGGCCTCATCATCATCATCCCGCAGCCCCGGCCTCATCATCATCATCCCGCAGCCCCGGCCTCATCATCATCATCCCACAGCCCAGGCCTCATCATCATCATCCCGCAGCCCTGGCCTCATCATCATCCCGCAGCCCCGGCCTCATCATCATCATCATCCCGCAGCCCGGCCTCATCATCATCATCATCCCGCAGCCCCGGCCTCATTATCACCATCATCCCGCAGCCCCGGCCTCATCATCATCATCCCGCAGCCCCGGCCTCATCATCATCATCATCCCACAGCCCCGGTCTCATCATCCCACAGCCCCGGCCTCATCATCATCATCCCGCAGCCCCGGCCTCATCATCATCATCCCACAGCCCCGGCCTCATCATCATCATCATCCCACAGCCCCGGCCTCATCATCATCATCCCACAGCCCTGGCATCATCATCATCCCACAGCCCCGGCCTCATCATCCCACAGCCCCGGCCTCATCATCCCGCAGCCCGGGCCTCATCATCATCGTGCAGCCCCGGCCTCATTATCATCATCATCATCCCACAGCCCCGGCCTCATCATCATCATCATCCCGCAGCCCCGGCCTCATCATCATCATCCCACAGCCCCGGCCTCATCATCATCATCCCACAGCCCCGGCCTCATCATCATCCCACAGCCCCGGCCTCATCATCATCCCGCAGCCCCGGCCTCATCATCCCACAGCCCTGGCCTCATCATCATCATCCCGCAGCCCCGGCCTCATCATCATCATCCCACAGCCCCGGCCTCATCATCATCATCCCACAGCCTCGGCCTCATCATCATCATCCCACAGCCCCGGCCTCATCATCATCATCATCATCCCACAGCCCCGGCCTCATGATCATCATCATCCCGCAGCCCCGGCCTCATCATCATCATCATCCCACAGCCCTGGCATCATCATCATCCCACAGCCCCGGCCTCATCATCCCGCAGCCCGGGCCTCATCATCATCGTGCAGCCCCGGCCTCATTATCATCATCGTGCAGCCCCGGCCTCATTATCATCATCATCCCACAGCCCCGGCCTCATCATCCCAATCCCGCAGCCCCGGCCTCATCATCATCATCCCGCAGCTCCGGCCTCATCATCATCATCCCACAGCCCCGGCCTCATCATCATCATCATCCCACAGCCCCGGGCTCATCATCATCATCCCGCAGCCCCGGCCTCATCATCATCATCCCGCAGCCCGGCCTCATCATCATCATCCCGCAGCCCCGGCCTCATCATCATCATCCCGCAGCCCCGGCCTCATCATCATCATCCCGCAGCCCCGGCCTCATCATCATCATCCCGCAGCCCCGGTCTCATCATCATTATCCCGCAGCCCCGGCCTCATCATCATCATCCCGCAGCCCCGGCCTCATCATCATCATCCCGCAGCCCGGCCTCATCATCATCATCCCGCAGCCCTGGCCTCATCATCATCATCCCACAGCCCCGGCCTCATCATCATCCCGCAGCCCCGGCCTCATCATCATCATCCCGCAGCCCCGGCCTCATCATCATCATCCCGCAGCCCCGGCCTCATCATCATCATCCCGCAGCCCCGGCCTCATCATCATCCCGCAGCCCCGGCCTCATCATCATCATCCCACAGCCCCGGCCTCATCATCATCATCCCACAGCCCCGGCCTCATCATCATCATCCCGCAGCCCGGCCTCATCATCATCATCCCGCAGCCCTGGCCTCATCATCATCATCCCACAGCCCCGGCCTCATCATCATCCCGCAGCCCCGGCCTCATCATCATCATCCCGCAGCCCCGGCCTCATCATCATCATCCCGCAGCCCCGGCCTCATCATCATCCCGCAGCCCCGGCCTCATCATCATCATCCCACAGCCCCGGCCTCATCATCATCCCGCAGCCCCGGCCTCATCATCATCATCCCGCAGCCCCGGCCTCATCATCATCATCCCGCAGCCCCGGCCTCATCATCATCCCGCAGCCCCGGCCTCATCATCATCATCCCACAGCCCCGGCCTCATCATCATCATCCCACAGCCCCGGCCTCATCATCATCATCCCGCAGCCCGGCCTCATCATCATCATCCCGCAGCCCTGGCCTCATCATCATCATCCCACAGCCCCGGCCTCATCATCATCCCGCAGCCCCGGCCTCATCATCATCATCCCGCAGCCCCGGCCTCATCATCATCATCCCGCAGCCCCGGCCTCATCATCATCCCGCAGCCCCGGCCTCATCATCATCATCCCACAGCCCCGGCCTCATCATCATCATCCCACAGCCCCGGCCTCATCATCATCATCCCGCAGCCCCGGCCTCATCATCATCATCCCGCAGCCCCGGCCTCATCATCATCATCCCGCAGCCCCGGCCTCATCATCATCATCATCCCACAGCCCCGGCCTCATCATCATCGTGCAGCCCCGGCCTCATTATCATCATCGTGCAGCCCCGGCCTCATTATCATCATCATCCCACAGCCCCGGCCTCATCATCATCATCCCAATCCCGCAGCCCCGGCCTCATCATCATCATCATCCCGCAGCCCCGGCCTCATCATCATCATCCCACAGCCCCGGCCTCATCATCATCATCATCCCACAGCCCCGGGCTCATCATCATCATCCCGCAGCCCCGGCCTCATCATCATCATCCCGCAGCCCCGGCCTCATCATCATCATCCCGCAGCCCCGGCCTCATCATCATCATCCCGCAGCCCCGGCCTCATCATCATCATCCCGCAGCCCCGGCCTCATCATCATCATCATCCCGCAGCCCTGGCCTACATGCAGCACCCCGGACCATGTTAGTAACATAATACCGCCATACAGCACCCAGTACAAAAACTGCTTTAGTTTTCTTCATATAAATTCTTTATCCCATAACTTGTGGCAGAATAACATCAATATTCATCATACAGATGTACTGAGTGCGCCATGATGCCCCATGCACTGCGATACATTGACACCGTCAGGCAGGAACCTCCAGCTCCTAAATCATCCAGGCCTCCTTGTGAATGCAGCTCTGGGAGTGACTGGAGTAGGAAGGATGTCAGTCTGCACCCGGACCGCTGCGTGCGATGTCTGGAGATTGGCCTCGTGTAGCCCCAGACTCGCGTGCAGGCAGGGGTTAAATGTCCGATGTGACATCTCCAGGATGGCGCAGGGTGGGGGAGACGCGGAGCCGCCTGCTCAGGTTACACGCACGGGGTCAACATGTGCGGAGTGTGAGCCCCGAGCAGATGTGCGTCACCACACAAAACCACGTGCAGCCGGCACTCCGCAGGTCACTGGAAACCGTCAGCATGCAGGGGCACAGCTCTCAGACAACACCGGAGCAAGACGGAACTGCTGGCAGAATAGTGAGCGCAGCTCTGGATTTCATCATATTGTGAGGACGCTGTGTGCGGACCCCGGAGCTGTCGGCCCTCCTGGGTACATATCTATAACCTGTAGGCACACGCTGTCCGTCCCTGGCCTATAGCTGGATATATTTATCACCGTCTGGCGGACGGATCATATGATCACCATAAAGGAAAGGTGACTTAAGGCTCCTCTGTAAATAACAGGAGGCCGAGTATTTTTACCCCGGGACGCAGGATTTCATCACCTCAGCCTCCGCACGATACCCAGCAATCGCCAAAATAGCAGTTACCTACATAGCACTAGCAGAAAGTATGCCGTAAACTGACTGCCGCCACCAACCGCCCCACATACAGGAGCGCTGTACACAGCAGATAGAAAACCGCGTTTATTGTGCCGCGTCTGTGCGGCCGCTCAACTATCTGACAAAGAACATAAAAAAAAAAAAATCATTTTACAAAAAGTATTTACAGAGTTCCACGAGAAATCATGAGCCGAAAATGGAGAAAGTCACCGATGCCAGGTGCGCTCCAGCCTCAGCCCCCGGACCCTCGCCATGAGACAGGACCACCCGGCCTCATTAGAAGGCGTAGCGAGTGCGGATGTCTTCCAGCTTCTTGGACACCTCGGGGGGCGTCCGGTCCAGCTCCTCGGCCACGCTCTTCTGCTTCATGGGCTCCATGGAGTTGAACTGTTCACACAAGTCTCCATCAATCACATTCTGGGGGCAGAAGAGGCGACAGGTCACATTCAGTGATGGCGCAGAGCTATGCGTCTCCACGGTTACAGACAAGCGATGGGTGGTCACACGCCCAGACTGTGCTCCTGGGCGGACAGGAGACCCCAGAGGCAGATGTCCGTCATTGCCCGGACGCGGCAAGGGAAGACCACCACCTACCTTCACAGGGAAGTAATAGGAGCGGAAGCTAAGGTGGTCTCGCCCGCAGATGGGGGGATGCTCCGAGCGCAGGTGCATCTCTACATGCTGGAAGAAATCATGATCCTGTGGAGAGAAAGATTCATCAGTGTCCTGGACAAGTGTCACTAATCAAACAGGGTCCAGAGCCCCCCGCGGCCTCCACCCTTCCCCGGCCTCCCTCAAGGTCCAGAGCCTCCTGCGGCCTGCACACCCCCCCGGCCTCCCTCAAGGCCCAGAGCCCCCCACGGCCTCTACCCCCCCCCCACAGAGCCCATGGCCTCCCTCAAGGCCCAGAGCCCCCCGCGGCCTCCACCCCCCCCCCCCCCCCCCCAAGGCCCAGAGCCCCTTGTGGCCTCCACCCCCCCCCCTCAAGGCCCAGAGCCCCTTGCGGCCTCCACCCCCCCCCCTCAAGGCCCAGAGCCCCTTGCGGCAAACAACCCCCCCCCCCCCCCCCCCGACACAGAGCCCACTGCCTCCCTCAAGGCCCAGATCCGTCCCCCCCCCCCCCCCCTTCAAGGTCCAGAGCCCCCCCCCCCCCCGGCCTCCCTCAAGGCCCAGAGCCCTTTGCGGCTTCCATACCCCCAGCACAGAGCCCACAGCCTCCCTCAAAGCCCAGAGCCCCCCCGCGGCCTCCACACCCCCTTGTATAGAGCCCCGGCCCCACAACACCCCAGCACAGAGCCGCGGGGAGCTGCAGACCCCCAGCTACCATCAGTATGAGAGTCTCATTCACATCAGCTTACTGACAGCACGGCGGCGGCCATGAGCGAGCGCTTTACGTCCAGGGCCGTGCTCCCTCCTGAGATCTCGAGCAATATAAAACATTCACCTCATGGGAAGTAAATGGGACAAGGATGCCGATGCCCCCCGATAAGGTGGTGTAGACCAGAGACTCCGAGCCCCCGGGGATGAGCGTCGTCTTCTGCAGTGACAGCACCGTCTCGCCTACGTGATAGTTCATTATCACCTCTGCCTGTGGGATGGAGGATTGGTGAGTACAGGATTGACAAGAGGCGCTGCAGCAGCTCCCTCCACATGTACATTACCTTCTGAGAGGCCCCGTTCAGCAGCCCCCTGTCCCACAGCGCCTTGTTACCAGTCGGATCTTCATCAACATCATCATTTATATTGGGGGGCAGCCGGACCTGCAGCGGATGGAGAGAGCGATGAGCGGCGTCCGCAGCGACAACTGTACATACGTGCAGACACGGACCCTGCAGTCGGCATGAACATCTGCAGGGGGCAGTCAGCAAGGACACCGTCGCTACACACCGGCCGTCTGTTACTCACCACACAGATGTTACCAAACTTGTCGGCGCCAGCGACCGTGTCGTAGTCCAGCAGCGAGGAGTTGGTGACCCAGCGAGGATACGTGTCGTCAGCGAAAATGATCAGCTGGTTCTCATTGCGCTTGTAGCGCACCCAGATGAAGCTTTCCTGCACGTCGGACACGATGACGCGCTGCCCGATGGTCTGGATGCCCACAATGAAGTTGGCGATGTGCTGTGAATGGACAAGGAGACTTACTGTGTGAGCCACGGCCAGGGGGGACGGCGGGGGCAGGGGGGACGGCGGACATGCTCTTGGGCCAGGGGGGACGGCGGCCACTCTCTCGGGCCAGGGGGGACGGCGGCCACTCTCTCGGGCCAGGGGGGACGGCGGCCACTCTCTCGGGCCAGGGGGGACGGCGGCCACTCTCTCGGGCCAGGGGGGACGGCGGCCACTCTCTCGAGCCAGGGGGGACGGCGGCCACTCTCTCGGGCCAGGGGGGACGGCGGCCACTCTCTCGGGCCAGGGGGGACGGCGGCCACTCTCTCGGGCCAGGGGGGACGGCGGCCACTCTCTCGGGCCAGGGGGAGACGGCGGCCACTCTCTCGGGCCAGGGGGAGACGGCGGCCACTCTCTCGGGCCAGGGGGGACGGCGGCCACTCTCTCGGGCCAGGGGGAGACGGCGGCCACTCTCTCGGGCCAGGGGGAGACGGCGGCCACTCTCTCGGGCCAGGGGACTGCATGCGTACGCACCTTGTTTTCACATTTCCTCAGGAGCTTCTTCTTCCCTAAATCATAAACTCGCAGCAGTTTTCCAACTCCTATTAAGACTCGACCTTGGAAAGGAGCGATGGCGGCTGGAACTTCCTCTACGAGGGTCTTCAATGTAAAAGTACACTTAGATACTGACAGTTCTGGAGCAGACGGCCAGTGCCCACCCCTTGTGCCCCCACAAACCTTGTGCATAAACTCCAGCTTCTCACCACTGTTCACCAGCTTGTAGGTATACACCAGTCCTCCGGCCACGGAGCGGGGGTTCAGGATAAGGTCCTTGGCCACGCCGACCAGGACATACCAGTCATCTCCGGTGCTGTTGAAGCGGCACACTGCCACACTGCCAGTGATGACCGTACATTAGCCTCATACAGAAGTATCAGGTACCCCGACCAGGAGCAGAAGACCCCCTCACCTGAACGCGGCCTCATTCTGCTCCAGCTGCACCAGGTCCAGCGTGTTCCCCTGGATGGGGTTCATCACCCGGATCACAGACGCCCACTGACCGTTCCCAGCTTTCGGAGCTCCAAAGATGGACTCTGGCAGGTTCTCATTGAGGAAAGCAGCCGCCATCTCTGCAGCCAGCTCTCGCTCGTCCTCTCCGGCGGCTTCTACCATTTCCTACAAGAATCATTAGCAATCTGGGGGTCACGGCACAGTCCTGGCCCGAGAAGGGTGGTCACACCTGCTGGCAGCTTACCTCAGCCATCTGCTGCTTGCGCTGGGCCTTGGTGGCCTCCGTGTAGGCGTTGTGGTCCGTCTCTATGATAATCAGGTTGTTACTCTCAGGGTGGATCACAAACTTTCGTGGCGTGTACTGAAGGGGGAACGCCACCTGGTTAAACACCGCGCCCAACTTCTCCAGCGCTAAAATCCTGGCAGGGGACAAACAGGAGCATTGTACGGACCACCGCCTCACTAGACACGATCCTGCGAGTGCCGGACCCTCTGATCTGATACAGAGCTAAAATCTTAGGTGTGGACCCCCGCGTTAATGCTTGGGGACGATAAAGGCAATGTTGGGCTTAGGACACCTGTTCCACCATCGCCGCAGTATAAGGTGTCACAGGCGGAGACCCCACAAACCCTCCGGCTGTGACCCACAACTGAGCACCCGATGGCACCTGCTCTTACCTCAGGGTGTTGGTGGATATGGCCACGATGCCCTCTGGACACTGCTCGGAGGCAAAGCCGGACGCGTACTCCAGGGTCTCATATGAGAGGGGGGTGAGGTGGAAACGAGACTGGTAGGAATAACTGAGCCACGAACGGCTGGACATGGCCAGGACCTGCACACAGGAGCAGAGCGTTCATATCACCCCCGGAAGAGAAATGCAGCCCCCGCCGCCCCACGATCAGTATCGCCTCCTTACAGCCTCTTGTCCTTGCATCCTCACACGAAACAACTTGACCGGACGGGACCCGAGATAACGAGTTCTGGTATCGGACAGGTCGCCGGTGACGGGATCCAGCACGGTCCGGAGCAGCACTCCGTTCTGTAGAGATTGAGGATCACGTCAGGCGCAGCAACGATGCCTTACACCCCCACCCAAGACGAACGAGGCCTTACACCCCCCACCCAAGACGGACGAGGCCTTACACCCCCCACCAAGGATAGACGAGGCTTTACACCCCCACCCAAGACGAACGAGGCCTTACACCCCCACCCAAGACGAACGAGGCCTTACACCCCCACCCAAGACGGACGAGGCCTTACACCCCCCACCAAGGGATACACGAGGCCTTACACCCCCACCCAAGACGGACGAGGCTTTACACCCCCCACCAAGGATGGACGAGGCCTTACACCCCCCACCAAGGATACACGAGGCCTTACACCCTCCACCCAAGACGGACGAGGCCTTACACCCCCCACCAAGGATAGACGAGGCTTTACACCCCCCACCAAGGATAGACGAGGCTTTACACCCCCACCCAAGACGAACGAGGCCTTACACCCCCACCCAAGATGAACGAGGCCTTACACCCCCAAGGATAGACGAGGCCTTACATCCCCCCACCCAAGACAGACGAGGCCTTACACACACCCAAGATGGACGAGGCCTTACATCCCCCCCACCCAAGATGGACGAGGCCTTACATGCCCCCCACCCAAGATGGACGAGGCATTACACGCCCCCCACTCAAGATGGACGAGGCATTACACGCCCCCCACTCAAGACAGACGAAGCCTTACATCCCACCTAAGACAGAATCAAGGCCCCGCTGACATCTCACCTGCAGCCCAATGTTGAGATAGAGGAATCCAATGGAGCCACGCTCCCCGAGCTCGTCCTGCCGCTCCGCGCCCCCCATCTCCACGATACACAGGGCCTCGGGCTGTGCGGGGAGCGCCTGCATACTGAGCGGCTGCAGACAGTCCTGTCAGGAGGAGGGCGAGTGTTACACTATGGCAGATGCCAGGAGCGCCACCAAGCACAGACATGGCCGCCGCCTTACCGACGGGTCCAGAGAGATGATCCGGACGGTATTATCCACCAGTCCTACGGCCAAGAAGCGGGAACGCTGCTCACCGGGGGGAACGTTGGCCAGGCTCATGCACACCACGTCAGCCGACATCTCCTTCCTCTCCGTGTACTCGTTTAGCTGTCCCGACTGAAGAGAGACATGAAGAACGATGAGGTGGGAATCCAGGAGAACGCACGCTGCTGTGAAGAGAGCCGACACTTACAGGGTCCATCTCGAAGTACACCAGCTCACCCCCCGTCAGAGCGATCACCACCTGCCGCTGGTTCACCGCACACTTCACAATCATCTTCTTCCCCGGCGTCTTCCACTCGTTCACCCTCTTGTCTGCTCGAATGTGGCGGATCCCATCGGGATAGACCTGAAAACACAAGATCTCAGGTAACATCCGTCATCTGCGGCACTTCCCGTCCTGCAATGCCCCACCATCCCCCCCGTCATCAGTACCTACCTGGACCAAGGCGTCCTCACCCAGCAGAGAGCAGGACAGGGTCGGGGTTGTTCCCAGAAAGCCAGAATCCGTCACTTCTTCTACCGTCTCCCCGATAGACAGCACCAGGGTGGCGTTAACGAAGGACACGATGATGTAGGCGTCATACTCGTCTGTAAGAGGGAAGGTGAGCGGAGACCGGTGATTAAATGCGGACCCCCAGACCTCGCAACATACCAAAAAGGCTGGCGCACTACACTATATATGCCTAAATCCAAAGATAGCGGGGGTGCAAAAATAAGTGGCTGATATCAATATAACTAAAGCAAAAGAAAAGAAGCCACTAAAGAATTTTTTGCACACCACCCATGGTAAGTATCAAAAGGAACAACTTTATTGGTGACACAATAGTAGACCCCCAGACCTCGGATCCGTACATTCAGGATATCTGCTTGCTGACCAGTAACTCATCCATCGGGTACAGGGCTCATTACACAATGCCCCGATATACAGAACCACGTCGTGCCAGGGACAGGGTGGCACGTGTCAGCCACCAGACAATGACAGGAAGCAGAGATCCTACCAAAGCCCCAATATACAGTACCTCGTGCCGGGGACAGGGTGAAACGTATCAGCCACCGGACAATAACCGGAAGCAGAGATCCCACCAAAGCCCCAATATACAGTACTACGTCGTGTTGGGGACAGGGTGGCACGTGTCAGCCACAGGACAATGACCGGAAGCAGAGATCCCACCAAAGCCCCAATATACAGTACTACGTAGTGTTGGGGACAGAGTGGCACATGCAGGCCACAGGACAATGACCGGAAGCAGAGATCCCACCAAAGCCCCAATATACAGTACTACGTCATGTTGGGGACAGGGTGGCACATGTCAGCCACAGGACAATGACCGGAAGCAGAGATCCCACCAAAGCCCCAATATACAGTACCACGTAGTGTTGGGGACAGAGTGGCACATGTCAGCCACAGGACAATGACCGGAAGCAGAGATCCCACCAAAGCCCCAATATACAGTACTACGTCGTGTTGGGGACAGGGTGGCACGTGTCAGCCACCGGACAATGACCGGAAGTGGAGATCCTACACAAAGGAGAAAGCTGCCAACAGGAGCCATGATGTCAGCTTTCACTTAAAGGGGTTGTCCTCTAGTCTACATGCTGGTCAGAGGATCAGTGACATGCAGAATATGATCCGCTCACCCTCCCTGGGTCCAGGGATTTGTCTCCACTGCAGACAACCACTGACATCAGCTATTTGCACCCTCTTCACTGGATGAGCTGCTACACAGTGACTGGCTGCAGCCATGTCGAGGAGACATCACTGCTGCAGATGACCAGAGAGTACAGCTCAGTTTTGCATGTCCCTAACCCTATGGTCAAAAGACGAAGGAGGAAACCCTGTGGAAAATGAATGACGCCGTTTTGTTGGTTCCCGTGTGTTCCCTCCAAGCTGGATCCCTCTGCCCCAAAATACAAGAAAGATCTCCAGATTCAGCTGATATGAAGTGAAAAAGGCAGGAGATCCGGCTGGTGCCAGACACACCGATGCCACGTGGGATGGTGGTGCGCTCTGCCACGGCTCACGTGGACACCACCTGGAACAACTCTGCTCCATACAAGAAGCCTGCACTTCATATGAGGAGCCCCAAGTTAAGGGTCCGGCTCACAAGGACCCACTGGCGACAAGAACAAAGCAATAAGTGATCTGTAATCCACCGGCGGCCATGGCCCTCGGCAGAACGCTGACCACAGCAGATGGCTTCACCCGATGAGCGAGCGTTGTGCTCTGGAGCCTGTTCACACGGCAGGATCAGCGTCATTAACAGTCGCTCACGACGACCCGGCCGTGTAAAAGCCCTTTCAGAGGCAAACACACAAGTACTAGAACAATCCTACTCGAGCGCTATGGTATGTGGTGGGTGCACGGCGAGGAGACGAAGGAGGGATACACACCTGCGTGTGTGGAGGGGGGTTATACCAGCACCACCTCCACCAGCAGCCACCTGTGGAAGAAAAACAGAGGCTCGGTATTGGGAGAGTATCACCAAGTACCAGCCAGCGTTAGTACGAGCGCAAATGGCGACAGGTGAGAAGAAAGCGGGAGCGGCCAGCGTCACCGCCGGGGCACTGCAAGGACCACCCATCAGTATTACAGGGACCCCTCACCTACAGCAGACACTGCACTCGGGAGGACCACCCATCAGTACTACAGGGACCCCTCACCTACAGCAGACACTGCACTCGGGAGGACCACCCATCAGTACCACAGGGACCCCTCACCTACAGCAGACACTGCACTCGGGAGGACCACCCATCAGTACCACAGGGACCCCTCACCTACAGCAGACACTGCACTCGGGAGGACCACCCATCAGTACCACAGGGACCCCTCACCTACAGCAGACGCTGCACTCGGGAGGACCACCCATCAGTACCACAGGGACCCCTCACCTACAGCAGACACTGCACTCGGGAGGACCACCCATCAGTACTACAGGGACCCCTCACCTACAGCAGACACTGCACTCGGGAGGACCACCCATCAGTACCACAGGGACCCCTCACCTACAGCAGACACTGCACTCGGGAGGACCACCCATCAATATTACAGGGACCCCTCACCTACAGCAGACACTGCACTCGGGAGGACCACACATCAGTATTACAGGGACCCCTCACCTACAGCAGACACTGCACTCGGGAGGACCACCCATCAGTACCACAGGGACCCCTCACCTACAGCAGACGCTGCACTCGGGAGGACCACCCATCAGTACCACAGGGACCCCTCACCTACAGCAGATGCTGCACTCGGGACGACCACCCATCAGTACCACCCATCAGTACCACAGGGACCCCTCACCTACAGCAGACGCTGCACTCGGGATGACCACCCATCAGTACCACCCATCAGTACCACAGGGACCCCTCACCTACAGCAGACGCTGAACTCGGGAGGACCACCCATCAGTACCACCCATCAGTACCACAGGGACCCCTCACCTACAGCAGACACTGCACTCGGGAGGACCACCCATCAGTATTACAGAGGACAGGCCGGTCACTAGCAGGACCCCAGTAGAGAGAAGGAATAATGACAACGCAGTCTCCAGAGCTGGGGTGGTGCAGCCGTCACCCTTGCACATGCAGCCCCCTCCCCACCAGCACTATAGAGGGGCCGCACTACCAACCTTCAATATGTCTCCGCACCGTCCACACAGCATTGGGGTTACCGGGCAGCTCTGAGACGGCCATTTCAGAGACCTGGAAAGACGAAACAAGCGATCAGTGTCCTGGAAGGATCTCGCTCCTCCGCGGACTTTACCGGGCAGTGACCATCAGAATCTAACATCTTCTCCATGATGGCGGTCAGAGAAGAGACATGACAATTCATCAGCGAGACACAGAACAAGGCAGAAGGGAAGACGAGACCACATCATACCTCCAGTCCGTGTCTCAAGACCCTGAGAGAGGAGCGCGGCCCCCGGCCACTAGCCACGTACAGCTGAGGAGTGTCCTCATTGGCCAAGTCAGCAATCTAAAGAAAGGACAGAGAGTGGTAGGGTCCTCAGGAGAAGCACCAACCTCACCAGGTGCGGCCGCAACTTACCTGGCAGCACATGATCGGGGACAGACTGTCCTGCTCATCCACCAGCACCAGGTTCTTCAGAGGACGAGGCTGGAAGAAGAAAGTGTCTCCCTCTTCTAGGGGCATGGCAGAGGAGAACTCGGGCTCCTCATCGTCATCCCCCAGGTGAGCGATCTGGTACAGGTAACTGGAGGAGGAATGAGCACTGAGTACCGTACAGAAGAGCGCGCACACCGTCCCCCCACACACAGCAGAGCATGCACGCTGTCCCCCCACACACAGCAGAGCGCGCACGTCGTCCCCCCTCCCCCACATGAAGTGCTGACACTTACTGGTTCCCAAATTCTGAAGCCACAAAAAGGAAGCCGGTCTTCAGGACGCACATCGCTGAAGCCACCGGGACAGTGTCAAAGTATTTCAGCCGGATTTCTGTAACCTGAGGGAAAAGGTGCAGAGGGTGAGAAGACGGCGTCACACCCGGCTCCTCGGAGGCCTCCCATTTCTGGCACCCTCCTCACCATGTCCTCGTCTGTCTCCAGCGTGATCTTAAAGATGTCTCCCTGCTCTGTCTGCGCCAGGAAGAAAAACATGGATTTGGTTTTGTGTGTGGCGGAGCAGACGAAGATCATCCCTCGCTCGGGGTCGTCCAGGTCATTCTGCGCAGAGAAAAGAAAGTGTCAGGAGGGTTTATAGCAAGAAAGCAGTGATGATTCCGGAGGGCCGGCCGGAATCAGGGGCTTCACTTCCTCTCCAGAATAGTCAGAGAAGAGACATGAGAATTCATCATTACCGGCTGAAAGGAAAGTCGGCGGCACGTTCGCCACTCACCCTCCTCCTCGGGATGGGACAGCGGATGTCCGGCTGATCACCGAAGTTCTTGTATGTGATGTAGTTTTCGGAGCAGATCAGCACGCCGCTGGGGCCGTCCGAGCCGCCGGGAACTGCAAGGAAGAGGCATGAGAAGGTGTCAGACGCTGAGGCCACCGCACCCCGACAGTCACCCAACAATGGTCAGGAACCCCGCGCGGGCACTGCACCACCACACATGCAGTGATTGGACACCTCGATGCTCTGGGTGGTCTCACCTGTGATGAGGAAGTTGCCGTGCTCCTCCAGCGGCTCGCTGTACTTCCGCACCACGTGATTCAGACCCAGATCCAGCTCGTAGAAGGTCAGGGTCTGCTGGGTGTTGGCGGCCGCTTCCCCCGTAGGGTCATTATCGGCCTCCTACAAAGAAACCAAATCCTGTCTAGAGCAAAGAACCAAATCCTGGCGCACGGTGCAACGGCCCGAGGCAGCTCAACATCAGCAACACAGCTCTCTCCAGCAGAGTCAGAGAAGAGACATGAGGACTCATCATACAGAGCGCAGAGCAGGAGCACCACCCCCAGCATCCATCTCACCTCATAGTCCATCTCCAGGCAGGCAAACATGGGGTTCTCAAAGCCGACATCCACCCCCACCACGTGGTACACCAGGGTGCTGGCCTTGTGGGCCTCCAGCGGGGAGGAGATGGTGAGCCGGGCAGCAGCGTCTCTGTTCAGGATGTAGACCAGCTTCTGCTTCTCTATGGCGCCTGAAAATAGAGAGGGGTGAGGAGCGGGCACCTCAGACACCCCGGGGGGCCACAAACCGCAACACCCCACAGTAAAGTCACATGAAGGGACAATGGGTCAGATGGAAGAGACGCTACCAATCATGGCCGACCTGCCGTATAACGATGAGAGCCCAGCCTGAATAAAGGGGTCCTCAGAACGCTCCAGTGTAAGGAGGAGACCCCCAGGGAACTACTCACTTATCATCACAGCTCTGCCTTTGGGGTCCACCGCCAAGAACTGCCCGGGCACAATCCTGCGGCAGCCGCTCTTCCCGAACGTCTCCTGGTGGATCTTCTCGAACATGTTCTTGGACGGGTGGTACTCCAGGATGATGATGCGGCCCGAGTCGCTGCCCACCACTATGTAATCCTTGGTGCCGCCGGTCAGACGGAAAGCCATGAGCGAGCGGATGACGCCGAACACCTCCACCGTCAGCAGCGTGTGCACCTTCCCCGTGTTGGCGTCAGGGCGCAGCAGCTCCAGGATCTTCCCCCGGGAAACAACGATCTCCTGGAGTTTAGTTCCTGGACACAAGAGAACAGACTATGAGAAACCGCAGTGGGCGCCGCTGAGTGAGTAATCCCCAGAGGGGTGTGAGGCCAGCACCGCCACACCGGCCGATCACCGGGATACACGGCGGGCCGGGGACGCTACCTGAGAAGTTCCCATGGATGGCAAAGCTGATGCCGGTGGCTCTCTGCAGGGTCAGGTTATAGAGGAACATGGCGGCAGCGGCTCCAGATCAGCGACACAAGGAGAACAGGCGAGCTGGAAACCAGGAAGAAGCGTTACAACCGGCGGCAGCAGGTAATGTGACCGCGCCGCCACACAACCACCGCCACCCACCGCTCAGAGGTCAGTCATCTCCAGCCACTGTGTCAGAGAAGAGACATGAGGACTCATCATGGAAGGAGAGTGCGGCCCGGGAGAGGGGGTGGATAGGGGAGAGCGCGGCCCGGGAGAGGGGGGGGATAGGGAGAGCGCGGCCCGGGAGAGGGGGGGATAGGGAGAGCGCGGCCCGGGAGAGGGGGGGGATAGGGAGAGCGCGGCCCGGGAGAGGGGGGGGATAGGGAGAGTGCGGCCCGGGAGAGGGGGTGGATAGGGGAGAGCGCGGCCCGGGAGAGGGGGTGGATAGGGGAGAGCGCGGCCCGGGAGAGGGGGTGGATAGGGGAGAGCGCGGCCCGGGAGAGGGGGGGATAGGGAGAGCGCGGCCCGGGAGAGGGGGTGGATAGGGGAGAGCGCGGCCCGGGAGAGGGGGGATAGGGAAAGCGCGGCCCGGGAGAGGGGGGGGGGATAGGGGAGAGCGCGGCCCGGGAGAGAAGGGGGGGGGGATAGGGGACAGCGCGGCCCGGAAGAGAGGGGGGGGGGGATAGGGGAGAGCGCGGCCCAACAGAGGGGGGGGGGATAGAGGCGCGCGGCAGAACAGAGGGGGGGGGATAGAGGCGCGCGGCAGAACAGAGGGGGGGATAGAGGAGCGCGGCAGAACACAGGGGTGGGTAGAGGCGCGCGGCAAAACACAGGGGGGATAGAGGCGCGCGGCAGAACAGAGGGGGGATAGAGGCGCGCGGCAGAACAGAGGGGGGGATAGAGGCGCGCGGCAGAACAGAGGGGGGGGATGGAGGCGCGCGGCAGAACAGAGGGGGGGGATGGAGGCGCGCGGCAGAACAGAGGGGGGGGATGGAGGCGCGCGGCAGAACACGGGGGGGGATGGAGGCGCGCGGCAGAACACAGGGGGGGGGATAGAGGCGCGCGGCAGAACACAGGGGGGGGATGGAGGCGCGCGGCAGAACAGAGGGGGGGATGGAGGCGCGCGGCAGAACAGAGGGGGGGGATGGAGGCGCGCGGCAGAACACGGGGGGGGATAGAGGTGCGCGGCAGAACAGAGGGGGGGGATAGAGGCGAGCGGCAGAACACGGGGGGGGGGGGTTAGAGGCGCGCTGCAGAACAGAGGGGGGGGGATAGAGGTGCGCGGCAGAACACGGGGGGGGGGGTTAGAGGCGCGCGGCAGAACACGGGGGGGGGTTAGAGGCGCGCTGCAGAACAGAGGGGGGGGGGATGGAGGCGCGCTGCAGAACAGAGGGGGGGGGGATAGAGGCGCGCGGCAGAACAGAGGGGGGGGGGATAGAGGTGCGCGGCAGAACACGGGGGGGGGGGGGGTTAGAGGCGCGCGGCAGAACAGAGGGGGGGGGATAGAGGTGCGCGGCAGAACACGGGGGGGGGGGTTAGAGGTGCGCGGCAGAACACGGGGGGGGGGGGTTAGAGGCGCGCTGCAGAACAGAGGGGGGGGGATGGAGGCGCGCTGCAGAACAGAGGGGGGGGGATGGAGGCGCGCTGCAGAACAGAGGGGGGGGGGATAGAGGCGCGCGGCAGAACAGAGGGGGGGGGATGGAGGCCCCCGACCCTCCCGGTAATCCTCCCCGCACGGCCTCGCCCTCACATTACCCGGCCCCGGTCACCCCGCACTGTCCCCGGACCTCTCCTCACCCGGTGTCGGGGCGCGGCTCGGGCGGATGGCGGAGATTACGGGCGGATTGCCGCGCGGGGATCACTCTGCCGCCATTTCGCGGCGCTCACACTCCGGGAGGTCTCCACACAGCTGCCCGGCCTGTGCTGATCCCGCCGCCGTCACCACCTCCGTAGCCCGGGCCGCCCCTGCCGGTGCCCCCGGATGTCCACGTAGCTCAGTGCGCGCACACACCCGCCGCCCGCTCGGTCACCGGCAGCACGAGGACAGCCCGGCTCTGCAGGACACCGGAAGTGAAGCGCGAGCGAGGGCCGGAAGTGACGTGTCCTCCAACATGGCCGCCTCAGCAAGTTACCAAGGAGACGGGGGCTCCGCGCTCAGCATGGACCGAATCCGCTCCCTCACCGACCTGCAGGAGCTGGAGGAGGCGTACACGCGGCTGTGTGCGGAGGAGGTGACGGGGAGGAGGGCGAGGGCCCCGGAGACCGACAGTGACAGGAGGAGCCTCTATAGTGTCAGTGACAGGAGGAGCCTCTATAGTGTCAGTGACAGGAGGAGCCTCTATAGTGTCAGTGACAGGAGGAGCCTCTATAGTGTCAGTGACAGGAGGAGCCTCTATAGTATCAGTGACAGAAGGAGCCTCTATAGTGTCAGTGACAGGAGGAGCCTCTATAGTGTCAGTGACAGGAGGAGCCTCTATAGTATCAGTGACAGGAGGAGCCTCTATAGTGTCAGTGACAGGAGGATCCTCTATAGTATCAGTGACAGGAGGAGGCTCTATAGTGTCAGTGACCGGAGCCTCTATAGTGTCAGTGACCGGAGCCTCTATAGTGTCAGTGACAGGAGGAGCCTCTATAGTATCAGTGACAGGAGGAGCCTCTATAGTGTCAGTGACAGGAGGAGCCTCTATAGTGTCAGTGACAGGAGGATCCTCTATAGTATCAGTGACAGGAGGAGGCTCTATAGTGTCAATGACAGGAGGAGCCTCTATAGTGTCAGTGACAGGAGGAGCATCTATAGTGTCAGTGACAGGAGGAGCCTCTATAGTGTCAGTGATGGGAGGAGCCTCTATAGTGTCAGTGACAGGAGGAGCCTCTATAGTGTCAGTGACAGGAGGAGCCTCTATAGTGTCAGTGACGGGAGGATCCTCTATAGTGTCAGTGACAGGAGGAGCCTCTATAGTGTCAGTGATGGGAGGAGCCTCTATAGTGTCAGTGACAGGAGGAGCCTCTATAGTGTCAGTGACAGGAGGAGCCTCTATAGTGTCAGTGACGGGAGGATCCTCTATAGTGTCAGTGACAGGAGGAGCCTCTATAGTGTCAGTGACAGGAGGAGCCTCTATAGTGTCAGTGACAGGAGGAGCCTCTATAGTGTCAGTGACAGGAGCCTCTATAGTGTCAGTGACAGGAGGAGCCTCTATAGTGTCAGTGACAGGAGGAGCCTCTATAGTATCAGTGACAGAAGGAGCCTCTATAGTGTCAGTGACAGGAGGAGCCTCTATAGTGTCAGTGACAGGAGGATCCTCTATAGTATCAGTGACAGGAGGATCCTCTATAGTGTCAGTGACGGGAGGATCCTCTATAGTGTCAGTGACGGGAGGAGCCTCTATAGTGTCAGTGACAGGAGGATCCTCTATAGTGTCAGTGACAGGAGCCTCTATAGTGTCAGTGATGAGAGGAGCCTCTATAGTGTCAGTGACAGGAGGAGCCTCTATAGTGTCAGTGACAGGAGGAGCCTCTATAGTGTCAGTGATGGGAGGAGCCTCTATAGTGTCAGTGACAGGAGGAGCCTCTATAGTGTCAGTGACGGGAGGAGCCTCTATAGTGTCAGTGACGGGAGGATCCTCTATAGTGTCAGTGACAGGAGGAGCCTCTATAGTGTCAGTGACAGGAGGAGCCTCTATAGTGTCAGTGACGGGAGGATCCTCTATAGTGTCAGTGACGGGAGGAGCCTCTATAGTGTCAGTGACAGGAGGAGCCTCTATAGTGTCAGTGACAGGAGGAGCCTCTATAGTGTCAGTGACAGGAGGAGCCTCTATAGCGTCAGTGACAGGAGGAGCCTCTATAGTGTCAGTGACAGGAGGATCCTCTATAGTGTCTGTGACAGGAGGAGCCTCTATAGTGTCAGTGACAGGAGCCTCTATAGTGTCAGTGACAGGAGGAGCCTCTATAGTGTCAGTGACAGGAGGAGCCTCTATAGTGTCATTGACAGGAGGATCCTCTATAGTGTCAGTGACAGGAGGAGCCTCTATAGTGTCAGTGACAGGAGGAGCCTCTATAGTGTCAGTGACAGGAGGATCCTCTATAGTGTCAGTGACAGGAGGATCCTCTATAGTGTCTGTGACAGGAGGAGCCTCTATAGTGTCAGTGACAGGAGCCTCTATAGTGTCAGTGACAGGAGGAGCCTCTATAGTGTCAGTGACAGGAGGAGCCTCTATAGTGTCATTGACAGGAGGATCCTCTATAGTGTCAGTGACAGGAGGAGCCTCTATAGTGTCAGTGACAGGAGGAGCCTCTATAGTGTCAGTGACAGGAGGATCCTCTATAGTGTCAGTGACAGGAGGAGCCTCTATAGTGTCAGTGACAGGAGGAGCCTCTATAGTGTCAGTGACAGGAGGAGCCTCTATAGCGTCAGTGACAGGAGGAGCCTCTATAGTGTCAGTGACAGGAGGATCCTCTATAGTGTCAGTGACGGGAGGATCCTCTATAGTGTCAGTGACAGGAGGAGCCTCTATAGTGTCAGTGACAGGAGGATCCTCTATAGTGTCAGTGACGGGAGGATCCTCTATAGTGTCAGTGACAGGAGGAGCCTCTATAGTGTCAGTGACAGGAGGAGCCTCTATAGTGTCAGTGACAGGAGGATCCTCTATAGTGTCAGTGACAGGAGGAGCATCTATAGTGTCAGTGACAGGAGGAGCCTCTATAGCGTCAGTGACAGGAGGAGCCTCTATAGCGTCAGTGACAGGAGGATCCTCTATAGTGTCAGTGACAGGAGGAGCATCTATAGTGTCAGTGACAGGAGGATCCTCTATAGTGTCAGTGACAGGAGGAGCCTCTATAGTGTCAGTGACAGGAGGAGCCTCTATAGCGTCAGTGACAGGAGGAGCCTCTATAGTGTCAGTGACGGGAGGATCCTCTATAGTGTCAGTGACAGGAGGAGCCTCTATAGTGTCAGTGACAGGAGGAGCCTCTATAGTGTCAGTGACAGGAGGATCCTCTATAGTGTCAGTGACAGGAGGATCCTCTATAGTGTCAGTGACAGGAGGAGCATCTATAGTGTCAGTGACAGGAGGATCCTCTATAGTGTCAGTGACAGGAGGAGCCTCTATAGTGTCAGTGACAGGAGGAGCATCTATAGTGTCAGTGACAGGAGGATCCTCTATAGTGTCAGTGACAGGAGGAGCATCTCTAGTGTCAGTGACAGGAGGATCCTCTATAGTGTCAGTGACAGGAGGAGCCTCTATAGTGTCAGTGACAGGAGGAGCCTCTATAGTGTCAGTGACAGGAGGATCCTCTATAGTGTCAGTGACAGGAGGATCCTCTATAGTGTCAGTGACAGGAGGAGGCTCTATAGTGTCAGTGATGGGAGGAGCCTCTATAGTGTCAGTGACAGGAGGAGCCTCTATAGTGTCAGTGATGGGAGAATCCTCTATAGTGTCAGTGACAGGAGGAGCCTCTATAGTGTCAGTGACAGGAGCCTCTATAGTATCAGTGACAGGAGGATCCTCTATAGTGTCAATGACAGGAGGAGCCTCTATAGTGTCAGTGACAGGAGGAGGCTCTATAGTGTCAATGACAGGAGGAGCCTCTATAGTGTCAGTGACAGGAGGAGCCTCTATAGTGTCAGTGACAGGAGGAGCCTCTATAGTGTCAGTGATGGGAGGAGCCTCTATAGTGTCAGTGACAGGAGGAGCCTCTATAGTGTCAGTGATGGGAGAATCCTCTATAGTGTCAGTGACAGGAGGAGCCTCTATAGTGTCAGTGATGGGACAATCCTCTATAGTGTCAGTGACAGGAGGAGCCTCTATAGTGTCAGTGACAGGAGGAGGCTCTATAGTGTCAGTGACGGGAGGAGCCTCTATAGTGTCAGTGACAGGAGGAGCCTCTATAGTGTCAGTGATGGGAGGATCCTCTATAGTGTCAGTGACGGGAGGATCCTCTGTAGTGTCAGTGACAGGAGGAGCCTCTATAGTGTCAGTGACAGGAGGAGCCTCTATAGTGTCAGTGACAGGAGCCTCTATAGTGTCAGTGACAGGAGGATCCTCTATAGTGTCAGTGACAGGAGGATCCTCTATAGTGTCAGTGACGGGAGGATCCTCTATAGTGTCAGTGACAGGAGGAGCCTCTATAGTGTCAGTGACAGGAGGAGCCTCTATAGTGTCATTGACAGGAGGATCCTCTATAGTGTCAGTGACAGGAGGAGCCTCTATAGTGTCAGTGACAGGAGGAGCCTCTATAGTGTCAGTGACAGGAGGATCCTCTATAGTGTCAGTGACAGGAGGAGCCTCTATAGTGTCAGTGACAGGAGGAGCCTCTATAGTGTCAGTGACAGGAGGAGCCTCTATAGCGTCAGTGACAGGAGGAGCCTCTATAGTGTCAGTGACAGGAGGATCCTCTATAGTGTCAGTGACGGGAGGATCCTCTATAGTGTCAGTGACGGGAGGAGCCTCTATAGTGTCAGTGACGGGAGGATCCTCTATAGTGTCAGTGACGGGAGGATCCTCTATAGTGTCAGTGACAGGAGGAGCCTCTATAGTGTCAGTGACAGGAGCCTCTATAGTGTCAGTGATGGGAGGAGCCTCTATAGTGTCAGTGACAGGAGGATCCTCTATAGTGTCAGTGACAGGAGAATCCTCTATAGTGTCAGTGACAGGAGCCTCTATAGTGTCAGTGACAGGAGGATCCTCTATAGTGTCAGTGACAGGAGGAGCCTCTATAGTGTCAGTGACAGGAGGAGCCTCTATAGTGTCAGTGACGGGAGGAGCCTCTATAGTGTCAGTGACAGGAGCCTCTATAGTGTCAGTGATGGGAGGAGCCTCTATAGTGTCAGTGACCGGAGCCTCTATAGTGTCAGTGACAGGAGGAGCCTCTATAGTGTCAGTGACAGGAGGATCCTCTATAGTGTCAGTGACAGGAGGAGCCTCTATAGTGTCAGTGACGGGAGGATCCTCTATAGTGTCAGTGACGGGAGGAGCCTCTATAGTGTCAGTGACAGGAGCCTCTATAGTGTCAGTAACAGGAGAATCCTCTATAGTGTCAGTGACAGGAGCCTCTATAGTGTCAGTGACAGGAGAATCCTCTATAGTGTCAGTGACAGCAGGAGCCTCTATAGTGTCAGTGACAGGAGGATCCTCTATAGTATCAGTGACAGGAGGAGCCTCTATAGTGTCAGTGACAGGAGCCTCTATAGTGTCAGTGACAGGAGGAGCCTCTATAGTGTCAGTGACAGGAGGAGCCTCTATAGTGTCAGTGACGGGAGGATCCTCTATAGTGTCAGTGACAGGAGGAGCCTCTATAGTGTCAGTGATGGGAGGAGCCTCTATAGTGTCAGTGACAGGAGGAGCCTCTATAGTGTCAGTGACAGGAGGAGCCTCTATAGTGTCAGTGACGGGAGGATCCTCTATAGTGTCAGTGACAGGAGGAGCCTCTATAGTGTCAGTGACAGGAGGAGCCTCTATAGTGTCAGTGACAGGAGGAGCCTCTATAGTGTCAGTGACAGGAGCCTCTATAGTGTCAGTGACAGGAGGAGCCTCTATAGTGTCAGTGACAGGAGGAGCCTCTATAGTATCAGTGACAGAAGGAGCCTCTATAGTGTCAGTGACAGGAGGAGCCTCTATAGTGTCAGTGACAGGAGGATCCTCTATAGTATCAGTGACAGGAGGATCCTCTATAGTGTCAGTGACGGGAGGATCCTCTATAGTGTCAGTGACGGGAGGAGCCTCTATAGTGTCAGTGACAGGAGGATCCTCTATAGTGTCAGTGACAGGAGCCTCTATAGTGTCAGTGATGAGAGGAGCCTCTATAGTGTCAGTGACAGGAGGAGCCTCTATAGTGTCAGTGACAGGAGGAGCCTCTATAGTGTCAGTGATGGGAGGAGCCTCTATAGTGTCAGTGACAGGAGGAGCCTCTATAGTGTCAGTGACGGGAGGAGCCTCTATAGTGTCAGTGACGGGAGGATCCTCTATAGTGTCAGTGACAGGAGGAGCCTCTATAGTGTCAGTGACAGGAGGAGCCTCTATAGTGTCAGTGACGGGAGGATCCTCTATAGTGTCAGTGACGGGAGGAGCCTCTATAGTGTCAGTGACAGGAGGAGCCTCTATAGTGTCAGTGACAGGAGGAGCCTCTATAGTGTCAGTGACAGGAGGAGCCTCTATAGCGTCAGTGACAGGAGGAGCCTCTATAGTGTCAGTGACAGGAGGATCCTCTATAGTGTCTGTGACAGGAGGAGCCTCTATAGTGTCAGTGACAGGAGCCTCTATAGTGTCAGTGACAGGAGGAGCCTCTATAGTGTCAGTGACAGGAGGAGCCTCTATAGTGTCATTGACAGGAGGATCCTCTATAGTGTCAGTGACAGGAGGAGCCTCTATAGTGTCAGTGACAGGAGGAGCCTCTATAGTGTCAGTGACAGGAGGATCCTCTATAGTGTCAGTGACAGGAGGATCCTCTATAGTGTCTGTGACAGGAGGAGCCTCTATAGTGTCAGTGACAGGAGCCTCTATAGTGTCAGTGACAGGAGGAGCCTCTATAGTGTCAGTGACAGGAGGAGCCTCTATAGTGTCATTGACAGGAGGATCCTCTATAGTGTCAGTGACAGGAGGAGCCTCTATAGTGTCAGTGACAGGAGGAGCCTCTATAGTGTCAGTGACAGGAGGATCCTCTATAGTGTCAGTGACAGGAGGAGCCTCTATAGTGTCAGTGACAGGAGGAGCCTCTATAGTGTCAGTGACAGGAGGAGCCTCTATAGCGTCAGTGACAGGAGGAGCCTCTATAGTGTCAGTGACAGGAGGATCCTCTATAGTGTCAGTGACGGGAGGATCCTCTATAGTGTCAGTGACAGGAGGAGCCTCTATAGTGTCAGTGACAGGAGGATCCTCTATAGTGTCAGTGACGGGAGGATCCTCTATAGTGTCAGTGACAGGAGGAGCCTCTATAGTGTCAGTGACAGGAGGAGCCTCTATAGTGTCAGTGACAGGAGGATCCTCTATAGTGTCAGTGACAGGAGGAGCATCTATAGTGTCAGTGACAGGAGGAGCCTCTATAGCGTCAGTGACAGGAGGAGCCTCTATAGCGTCAGTGACAGGAGGATCCTCTATAGTGTCAGTGACAGGAGGAGCATCTATAGTGTCAGTGACAGGAGGATCCTCTATAGTGTCAGTGACAGGAGGAGCCTCTATAGTGTCAGTGACAGGAGGAGCCTCTATAGCGTCAGTGACAGGAGGAGCCTCTATAGTGTCAGTGACGGGAGGATCCTCTATAGTGTCAGTGACAGGAGGAGCCTCTATAGTGTCAGTGACAGGAGGAGCCTCTATAGTGTCAGTGACAGGAGGATCCTCTATAGTGTCAGTGACAGGAGGATCCTCTATAGTGTCAGTGACAGGAGGAGCATCTATAGTGTCAGTGACAGGAGGATCCTCTATAGTGTCAGTGACAGGAGGAGCCTCTATAGTGTCAGTGACAGGAGGAGCATCTATAGTGTCAGTGACAGGAGGATCCTCTATAGTGTCAGTGACAGGAGGAGCATCTCTAGTGTCAGTGACAGGAGGATCCTCTATAGTGTCAGTGACAGGAGGAGCCTCTATAGTGTCAGTGACAGGAGGAGCCTCTATAGTGTCAGTGACAGGAGGATCCTCTATAGTGTCAGTGACAGGAGGATCCTCTATAGTGTCAGTGACAGGAGGAGGCTCTATAGTGTCAGTGATGGGAGGAGCCTCTATAGTGTCAGTGACAGGAGGAGCCTCTATAGTGTCAGTGATGGGAGAATCCTCTATAGTGTCAGTGACAGGAGGAGCCTCTATAGTGTCAGTGACAGGAGCCTCTATAGTATCAGTGACAGGAGGATCCTCTATAGTGTCAATGACAGGAGGAGCCTCTATAGTGTCAGTGACAGGAGGAGGCTCTATAGTGTCAATGACAGGAGGAGCCTCTATAGTGTCAGTGACAGGAGGAGCCTCTATAGTGTCAGTGACAGGAGGAGCCTCTATAGTGTCAGTGATGGGAGGAGCCTCTATAGTGTCAGTGACAGGAGGAGCCTCTATAGTGTCAGTGATGGGAGAATCCTCTATAGTGTCAGTGACAGGAGGAGCCTCTATAGTGTCAGTGATGGGACAATCCTCTATAGTGTCAGTGACAGGAGGAGCCTCTATAGTGTCAGTGACAGGAGGAGGCTCTATAGTGTCAGTGACGGGAGGAGCCTCTATAGTGTCAGTGACAGGAGGAGCCTCTATAGTGTCAGTGATGGGAGGATCCTCTATAGTGTCAGTGACGGGAGGATCCTCTGTAGTGTCAGTGACAGGAGGAGCCTCTATAGTGTCAGTGACAGGAGGAGCCTCTATAGTGTCAGTGACAGGAGCCTCTATAGTGTCAGTGACAGGAGGATCCTCTATAGTGTCAGTGACAGGAGGATCCTCTATAGTGTCAGTGACGGGAGGATCCTCTATAGTGTCAGTGACAGGAGGAGCCTCTATAGTGTCAGTGACAGGAGGAGCCTCTATAGTGTCATTGACAGGAGGATCCTCTATAGTGTCAGTGACAGGAGGAGCCTCTATAGTGTCAGTGACAGGAGGAGCCTCTATAGTGTCAGTGACAGGAGGATCCTCTATAGTGTCAGTGACAGGAGGAGCCTCTATAGTGTCAGTGACAGGAGGAGCCTCTATAGTGTCAGTGACAGGAGGAGCCTCTATAGCGTCAGTGACAGGAGGAGCCTCTATAGTGTCAGTGACAGGAGGATCCTCTATAGTGTCAGTGACGGGAGGATCCTCTATAGTGTCAGTGACGGGAGGAGCCTCTATAGTGTCAGTGACGGGAGGATCCTCTATAGTGTCAGTGACGGGAGGATCCTCTATAGTGTCAGTGACAGGAGGAGCCTCTATAGTGTCAGTGACAGGAGCCTCTATAGTGTCAGTGATGGGAGGAGCCTCTATAGTGTCAGTGACAGGAGGATCCTCTATAGTGTCAGTGACAGGAGAATCCTCTATAGTGTCAGTGACAGGAGCCTCTATAGTGTCAGTGACAGGAGGATCCTCTATAGTGTCAGTGACAGGAGGAGCCTCTATAGTGTCAGTGACAGGAGGAGCCTCTATAGTGTCAGTGACGGGAGGAGCCTCTATAGTGTCAGTGACAGGAGCCTCTATAGTGTCAGTGATGGGAGGAGCCTCTATAGTGTCAGTGACCGGAGCCTCTATAGTGTCAGTGACAGGAGGAGCCTCTATAGTGTCAGTGACAGGAGGATCCTCTATAGTGTCAGTGACAGGAGGAGCCTCTATAGTGTCAGTGACGGGAGGATCCTCTATAGTGTCAGTGACGGGAGGAGCCTCTATAGTGTCAGTGACAGGAGCCTCTATAGTGTCAGTAACAGGAGAATCCTCTATAGTGTCAGTGACAGGAGCCTCTATAGTGTCAGTGACAGGAGAATCCTCTATAGTGTCAGTGACAGCAGGAGCCTCTATAGTGTCAGTGACAGGAGGATCCTCTATAGTATCAGTGACAGGAGGAGCCTCTATAGTGTCAGTGACAGGAGCCTCTATAGTGTCAGTGACAGGAGGAGCCTCTATAGTGTCAGTGACAGGAGGAGCCTCTATAGTGTCAGTGACAGGAGCCTCTATAGTGTCAGTGATGAGAGGAGCCTCTATAGTGTCAGTGACCGGAGCCTCTATAGTGTCAGTGACAGGAGGAGCCTCTATAGTGTCAGTGACAGGAGGATCCTCTATAGTGTCAGTGACAGGAGGAGCCTCTATAGTGTCAGTGACGGGAGGATCCTCTATAGTGTCAGTGACAGGAGAATCCTCTATAGTGTCAGTGACAGCAGGAGCCTCTATAGTGTCAGTGACAGGAGGAGCCTCTATAGTGTCAGTGACAGGATCCTCTATAGTATCAGTGACAGGAGGAGCCTCTATAGTGTCAGTGACAGGAGCCTCTATAGTGTCAGTGACAGGAGGAGCCTCTATAGTGTCAGTGACAGGAGGATCCTCTATAGTGTCAGTGACAGGAGGAGCCTCTATAGTGTCAGTGACAGGAGCCTCTATAGTGTCAGTGACAGGAGCCTCTATAGTGTCAGTGATGGGAGGAGCCTCTATAGTGTCAGTGACCGGAGCCTCTATAGTGTCAGTGACAGGAGGAGCCTCTATAGTGTCAGTGACAGGAGGAGCCTCTATAGTGTCAGTGACGGGAGGATCCTCTATAGTGTCAGTGACAGGAGCCTCTATAGTGTCAGTGACAGGAGGATCCTCTATAGTGTCTGTGACAGGAAGAGCCTCTATAGTGTCAGTGACAGGAGGAGCCTCTATAGTGTCAGTGACGGGAGGAGCCTCTATAGTGTCAGTGACAGGAGGAGCCTCTATAGTGTCAGTGACAGGAGGAGCCTCTATAGTGTCAGTGACAGGAGGATCCTCTATAGTGTCAGTGACAGGAGGATCCTCTATAGTGTCAGTGACAGGAGGATCCTCTATAGTGTCAGTGACAGGAGGAGCCTCTATAGTGTCAGTGACAGGAGGAGCCTCTATAGTGTCAGTGACGGGAGCCTCTATAGTGTCAGTGACAGGAGGATCCTCTATAGTGTCAGTGACAGGAGGATCCTCTATAGTGTCAGTGACAGGAGGAGCCTCTATAGTGTCAGTGACAGGAGCCTCTATAGTGTCAGTGACAGGAGGAGCCTCTATAGTGTCAGTGACAGGAGGAGCCTCTATAGTGTCAGTGACAGGAGCCTCTATAGTGTCAGTGACAGGAGGAGCCTCTATAGTGTCAGTGACAGGAGGATCCTCTATAGTGTCAGTGACAGGAGGAGCCTCTATAGTGTCAGTGACAGGAGCCTCTATAGTGTCAGTGATGGGAGGAGCCTCTATAGTGTCAGTGACCGGAGCCTCTATAGTGTCAGTGACAGGAGGAGCCTCTATAGTGTCAGTGATGGGAGAATCCTCTATAGTGTCAGTGACAGGAGCCTCTATAGTGTCAGTGACAGGAGGAGCCTCTATAGTGTCAGTGACAGGAGGAGCCTCTATAGTGTCAGTGACAGGAGGATCCTCTATAGTGTCAGTGACAGGAGGATCCTCTATAGTGTCAGTGACAGGAGGAGCCTCTATAGTGTCAGTGACAGGAGGAGCCTCTATAGTGTCAGTGACAGGAGGAGCCTCTATAGTGTCAGTGACAGGAGGATCCTCTATAATGTCAGTAACAGGAGAATCCTCTATAGTGTCAGTGACAGCAGGAGCCTCTATAGTATCAGTGACAGGAGGAGCCTCTATAGTGTCAGTGACAGGAGCCTCTATAGTGTCAGTGACAGGAGGAGCCTCTATAGTGTCAGTGACAGGAGGATCCGCTATAGTGTCAGTGACAGGAGGAGCCTCTATAGTGTCAGTGACAGGAGCCTCTATAGTGTCAGTGACAGGAGCCTCTATAGTGTCAGTGATGGGAGGAGCCTCTATAGTGTCAGTGACCGGAGCCTCTATAGTGTCAGTGACAGGAGGAGCCTCTATAGTGTCAGTGATGGGAGAATCCTCTATAGTGTCAGTGACAGGAGCCTCTATAGTGTCAGTGACAGGAGGAGCCTCTATAGTGTCAGTGACAGGAGGATCCTCTATAGTGTCAGTGACAGGAGGAGCCTCTATAGTGTCAGTGACAGGAGGAGCCTCTATAGTGTCAGTGACAGGAGGAGCCTCTATAGTGTCAGTGACAGGAGGATCCTCTATAGTGTCAGTAACAGGAGAATCCTCTATAGTGTCAGTGACAGCAGGAGCCTCTATAGTATCAGTGACAGGAGGAGCCTCTATAGTGTCAGTGACAGGAGCCTCTATAGTGTCAGTGACAGGAGGATCCTCTATAGTGTCAGTGACAGGAGGAGCCTCTATAGTGTCAGTGACAGGAGCCTCTATAGTGTCAGTGACAGGAGGATCCTCTATAGTGTCAGTGACGGGAGGATGCTCTATAGTGTCAGTGACGGGAGGATCCTCTATAGTGTCAGTGACAGGAGGAGCCTCTATAGTGTCAGTGATGGGAGAATCCTCTATAGTGTCAGTGACAGGAGGAGCCTCTATAGTGTCAGTGACAGGAGGAGCCTCTATAGTGTCAGTGACAGGAGGATCCTCTATAGTGTCAGTGACAGGAGGATCCTCTATAGTGTCAGTGACAGCAGGAGCCTCTATAGTATCAGTGACAGGAGGATCCTCTATAGTGTCAGTGACAGGAGCAGCCTCTATAGTGTCAGTGACAGGAGGAGCCTCTATAGTGTCAGTGACGGGAGGAGCCTCTATAGTGTCAGTGACAGGAGGATCCTCTATAGTGTCAGTGACGGGAGGAGCCTCTATAGTGTCAGTGACAGGAGGAGCCTCTATAGTGTCAGTGATGGGAGAATCCTCTATAGTGTCAGTGACAGGAGGAGCCTCTATAGTGTCAGTGACAGGAGGAGCCTCTATAGTGTCAGTGATGGGAGGAGCCTCTATAGTGTCAGTGACAGGAGGAGCCTCTATAGTGTCAGTGACGGGAGGAGCCTCTATAGTGTCAGTGACAGGAGCCTCTATAGTGTCAGTGACAGGAGGAGCCTCTATAGTGTCAGTGACAGGAGCCTCTATAGTGTCAGTGACAGGAGGATCCTCTATAGTGTCAGTGACAGGAGGATCCTCTATAGTGTCAGTGACAGGAGGAGCCTCTATAGTGTCAGTGACGGGAGGAGCCTCTATAGTGTCAGTGACAGGAGCCTCTATAGTGTCAATGACAGGAGGAGCCTCTATAGTGTCAGTGACAGGAGGAGCCTCTATAGTGTCAGTGACAGGAGGAGCCTCTATAGTGTCAGTGACGGGAGGAGCCTCTATAGTGTCAGTGACGGGAGGATCCTCTATAGTGTCAGTGACAGGAGGAGCCTCTATAGTGTCAGTGACAGGAGGAGCCTCTATAGTGTTAGTGACAGGAGGATCCTCTATAGTGTCAGTGACAGGAGGAGCCTCTATAGTGTCAGTGACGGGAGGAGCCTCTATAGTGTCAGTGACGGGAGGATCCTCTATAGTGTCAGTGACGGGAGGATCCTCTATAGTGTCAGTGACGGGAGGAGCCTCTATAGTGTCAGTGACGGGAGGAGCCTCTATAGTGTCAGTGACGGGAGGATCCTCTATAGTTTCAGTGACGGGAGGATCCTCTATAGTGTCAGTGACGGGAGGAGCCTCTATAGTGTCAGTGACAGGAGGATCCTCTATAGTGTCAGTGACAGGAGGATCCTCTATAGTGTCAGTGACAGGAGGAGCCTCTATAGTGTCAGTGACAGGAGCCTCTATAGTGTCAGTGACAGGAGGAGCCTCTATAGTGTCAGTGACGGGAGGATCCTCTATAGTGTCAGTGACGGGAGGATCCTCTAGTGTCAGTGACAGGAGGATCCTCTATAGTGTCAGTGACAGGAGGATCCTCTATAGTGTCAGTGACGGGAGGATCCTCTATGCTGTCAGTGACGGGAGGATCCTCTATAGTGTCAGTGACGGGAGGAGCCTCTATAGTGTCAGTGACGGGAGGATCCTCTATATTGTCAGTGACAGGAGGAGCCTCTATAGTGTCAGTGACGGGAGGATCCTCTATAGTGTCAGTGACAGGAGGATCCTCTAGTGTCAGTGACCGGAGGATCCTCTATAGTGTCAGTGACAGGAGGATCCTCTATAGTGTCAGTGTCAGGAGGATCCTCTATAGTGTCAGTGACAGGAGGAGCCTCTATAGTGTCAGTGACAGGAGGATCCTCTATAGTGTCAGTGACAGGAGGATCCTCTATAGTGTCAGTGACAGGAGGATCCTCTATAGTGTCAGTGACAGGAGGATCCTCTATAGTGTCAGTGACAGGAGGATCCTCTATAGTGTCAGTGACAGGAGGATCCTCTATAGTGTCAGTGACAGGAGCCTCTATAGTGTCAGTGACAGGAGGAGCCACTATAGTGTCAGTGACGGGAGGATCCTCTATAGTGTCAGTGACGGGAGGATCCTCTATAGTGTCAGTGACGGGAGGATCCTCTATAGTGTCAGTGACGGGAGGATTCTCTATAGTGTCAGTGACAGGAGGATCCTCTATAGTGTCAGTGACAGGAGGAGGCTCTATAGTGGCAGTGACAGGAGGAGCCTCTATAGTGTCAGTGACAGGAGGAGCCGCCATAGTGTCAGTGACAGGAGGAGCCACCATAGTGTCAGTGACAGGAGGATCCTCCATAGTGTCAGTGACAGGAGGAGCCGCCATAGTGTCAGGGACCCTACGGAGGACTGTTGCCGTATATATCACCCTGTACAGTAATTCCGGTGATCTGCTGCCTCTCTTTTACAGGTACAGGTGGAAGCAGAGCTGGAGGTGCTGCTCGGACAGCAGGGGGCAGTAGAGAACAAGATGCTGTCCTTACAGCGGATGGGGTACGTACACATGGGGGGCAGTCATCCTGCAGACCCTGCGCGCTGTCAGTCCGCTCCCCCATAATCCTGCACTCTACCTCTGACCACCCTCAATCATTCACCCAGGCCGAACCTGCAGCTGATAGACGGAGATGCCCAGCAACTGTCCGGCATGATCAGCTTCACCTGCAACCTGGCCGAGAACGTCAGCAGCAAAGTGCGGCAGCTCGATCTAGCCAAGGTAGGCCGCCCTGTGTACAAGAGTATATATATATAGACAGCAATGGTCACTGCCTGCAGTACTCCATATCTTATCCTCCGGTCACCTCCAGAGCTGCACTCACTATTCTGCTGTTACATCGTGTCTTATCCTCCAAACACCACCAGAGCTGCAATCACTATTCTGCTGTTACATCGTGTCTTATCCTTCAGCCACCTCCAGAGCTGCAATCACTATTCTGCTGTTACACCATTCCTTATCCTCCAGAACTGCACTCACTATTCTGCTGTTACACCATTCCTTATCCTCCAGAGCTGCACTCACTATTCTGCTGTTACATCATGTCTTATCCTCCAGAGCTGCACTCACTATTCTGCTGTTACACCATTCCTTATCCTCCAGAGCTGCACTCACTATTCTGCTGTTACATCATGTCTTATCCTCCAGAGCTGCACTCACTATTCTGCTGTTACACCATTCCTTATCCTCCAGAGCTGCACTCACTATTCTGCTGTTACACCATTCCTTATCCTCCAGAGCTGCACTCACTATTCTGCTGTTACACCATTCCTTATCCTCCAGAGCTGCACTCACTATTCTGCTGTTATATCATGTCTTATCCTTTAGGGCTGCACTCACTATTCTGCCTTTAGACCATTCCTTATCTTCCAGAGCTGCACTCACTATTCTGCTGTTACATCATGTCTTATCCTCCAGAGCTGCACTCACTATTCTGCTGTTACACCATTCCTTATCCTCCAGAGCTGCACTCACTATTCTGCTGTTACACCATTCCTTATCCTCCAGAGCTGCACTCAATATTCTGCTGTTACAACATTCCTTATCCTCCAGAGCTGCACTCACTATTCTGCTGTTACATCGTGTCTTATCCTCCAGAGCTGCACTCACTGTTCTGCTGTTACATTGTGTCTTATCCTCCAGAGCTGCACTCACTATTCTGCTGTTACATTATGTGATATCCTCCAGTGTTCGGTGGTCTGTTTCCCCCCGGTGGTGCTGGGCTCACGTATCTCTCTAGTGACGTCCGGTATGCCTGGTTCTTACCCCCGTGTCTGTCGGCCCCTGTGCACAGTACATGGGGGGCCGGTGCAGTGTGCTCAGCGCCATCCTGTGGTTGATGGTGGAGACTGACGCCCCGAGTCTTCTCCGCAGTGTCGGCTGTATCAGGCCATTCAGCGAGCGGACGACATCCTGGATCTCAAGTTCTGTATGGACGGCGTTCAGACGGCACTGAAGAGCGAGGAATACGAGCAGGCGGCTGCGCACATCCACCGCTACCTGTGCCTGGACAAGTCCGTCATCGAGCTGAGCCGGCAGGGGCGAGAAGGTGATGTGTGCACGCTCAGCCATGTCCAGACACACTGACCCCGAGTCCGGCCGCACCCGTCCTTACTGTGGTTTTCTTAAACTCTTTATTAAATGCACAGTGGTACATACAAGCAATGATATTCAACAAATACCATGAATTTGACACTTAACCAAAAAAAGGAAAACACAACCTCCCGTCCCATCCCCACCATGTACTGTGGATTTCTTGTTGGATTGTGCATTGTACATTCAAACTGAAGGCAGAAAAACCAGGAAGTAGGAAATGAGCACAGCAGGGGTCTGAGGGGGACAGGAGAGGTCTGAGGGGGCGCAGGTAGGAAACGATCACAGCAGGGGTCTGAGGGGGCACAGGAGGGGACTGAGGGGGCGCAGGTAGGAAACAAGCATAGCCGGGGTCTGAGGGGCACAGGAGGGGTCTGAGGGGGTGCAGGAAGGAAACAAGCACAGCAGGGGTCTGAGGGGGCGCAGGTAGGAAACAAGGAGCACAGCAGGGGTCTGAGGGGGCGCAGGTAGGAAACGAGCACAGCAGGGGTCTGAGGGGGCGCAGGTAGGAAACAAGGAGCACAGCAGGGGTCTGAAGGGTGCAGGTAGGAAACAAGGAGCACAGCAGGGGTCTGAAGGGTGCAGGTAGGAAACAAGGAGCACAGCAGGGGTCTGAAGGGTGCAGGTAGGAAAAGAGGAGTGTCACGGATCCCTTCTCCGTGGTGTCACTTATTCGTCACGTGCCTGCTCTCACACGTGACTTGGGGTTGTGCCTGCAAGGGTTAATCTATCTCCCCACTCTCAGTCCAGCATTCAACCTCAGTCCTATCCTGTAATGGGAGCATAAATCACACACCGGCCCAGACCACACACCCGCTCATACACGCTGCCACCACTCACCGAATACACGGGCGATGAGTCCCAGAAATAATAATACTAATAAAAATATGTCTATCACTCATAAGGCTCACACACCTTAGGCTTTGGATTCTTTTAGAACATTCAAGGTTCAACTTGTTAAAGTTTTATACTTTAATACAAAAAAGGGTCAGTGCTTACAATAAGAAAAAGGTATAAAAAATATGATAATAAAAAGACATACAACAGCAGGGGTCTGAGGGGTGCAGGTAGGAAACGAGGAGCACAGCAGGGGTATGAGGGGCACAGGTAGGAAACGAGCACAGCAGGGGTCTGAGGGGGCACAGGAGGGGTCTGAGGGGGCTCAGGTAGGAAACGAGCACAGCAGGGGTCTGAGTGGGTGCAGGTAGGAAACGAGCACAGCAGGGGTCTGAGGGGTGCAGGTAGGAAACGAGCACAGCAGGGGTCTGAGGGGCTCAGGTAGGAAACGAGCACAGCAGGGGCCTGAGGGGGCGCAGGTAGGAAACGAGGAGCACAGCAGGGGTCTGAGGGGGCACAGGTAGGAAACGAGCACAGCAGGGGTCTGAGGGGGCACAGGTAGGAAACGAGCACAGCAGGGGTCTGAGGGGGCTCAGGTAGGAAACGAGCACAGCAGGGATCTGACAGGACGCAGGTAGGAAACGAGCACCGGAGGGGTCTGAGGGGGCGCAGGTAGGAAACAGGGAGCACAACAGGGGTCTGAGGGGGCGCAGGCAGGAAACGGAGCACAGCAGGGGTCTGAGTGGGCGCAGGTAGGAAATGAGCACAGCAGGGGCCTGAGGGGGCGCAGGTAGGAAACGAGTACAGCAGGGGTCTAACGGGCACAGGTAGGAAACGAGCACAGCAGGCGTCTGAGGGGGCACAGGAGGTGTCTGAGGGGGTGCAGGTAGGAAACGTGGAGCACAACAGGGGTCTGGGGGGGCACAGGAGGGGTCTGGGGGGGCGCAGGTAGGAAACGAGCACAGCAGGGGTCTGAGGGGGCACAGGATGGGCCTGAGGGGGTGCAGGTAGGAAACGAGCACAGCAGGGGTCTGAGGGGCACATGAGGGGTCTGAGGGGGCGCAGGTAGAAAGCAGCACAGGAGGGGTCTGAGGGGGTGCAGGTAGGAAACGAGCACAGCAGGGGTCCGAGCGGGTGCAGGTAGGAAACCAGGTGCGCAGCAGGGGTCTGAGGGGGCGCAGGTAGGAAACGAGTACAGCAGGGGTCTGAGGGAAACGAGGAGCACAGCAACGCCTGTTATTCCTCCTGTGACCTCAATGTTACTCTGATGACTGCTTTACCACCCTCATCATTTTGTCCAGCAGTCGTGAGGGATTTCCCGGTGGAGCTGAGCGCTTGTTGGGCCCTTTGCCTGCAATCCTCTATTGGGTGAGATCAGTGGTTCTGGAGGCCACGGATCCCACACGTCATCTCTGCATTCGTTCATTGGAGCCACTCCAGGTGATGACCGATGAAGCTGCTGAGGACAGCACAACAGGGGGCGCAGGAGGAGTCTGAGGGGGCAGAGGACGAGTCTGAGGGAGCGCAGTCTGCCTGTTTCTTTTTTCCTTTTTTTGGTTTTGCTGCTCTCTGTCTGAATCTACAATGTGCACATTCCAGTAAGAACAAGGAAACCTTGCATGAACTGGGGTGTCCAAACTTTTATCTGGTAATGCATATACACCCTAAGTAATATATGAATGTACAGCAGCTCGGCCTCTCTCCACCGTCGCTGTGACTCCAGGAGGCGCCGACGTCTCGTTCTCATCTTTCCGCACTGTGCTCTAGGCAGCATGATTGACGCCAACCTACAGCTTCTACAGGAGGCCGAGAAGCAGCTGAAGGTTCTGGTCAGTGAGAAGTTTGATTCAGCAACTAAAGCCGGGGACCTTCCCCAGGTGGAAAGATTCTTCAAGATCTTCCCACTGCTGGGGCTTCACGAGGAGGGAATCAGCAAGTTCTCTGCGTACCTGTGTCAGCAGGTGAGAATTTGTCTCTTACCCTAAATCTGCTGCATCTCTCTGGAGCCTGCCGTCACCTCCCCGTCCGTTCCCCCTTTCCTGTCGCCTACCCCGTCTGTTCCCCCTGCTGTCGCCTCCCCGTCCATCTCACCTGCCGTCGTCTCCCCTGTCTGTTCCCCTGCCGTCGCCTCCCCCTTCCATCGCGCCTGCCCAGGCCTCCCCCGTCCGTCCCGCCTGCCCAGGCCTCCCCCGTCCATCCCGCCTGCCCAGGCCTCCCCCGTCCGTCCCGCCTGCCCAGGCCTCCCCCGTCCGTCCCGCCTGCCCAGGCCTCTCCCGTCCGTCCCGCGTTCCCTGGCCTCTCCCGTCCGTCCCGCGTTCCCTGGCCTCTCCCGTCTGTCCCGCCTGCCCAGGCCTCTCCCGTCCGTCCCGCGTTCCCTGGCCTCTCCCGTCCGTCCCGCGTTCCCTGGCCTCTCCCGTCCGTCCCGCGTTCCCTGGCCTCTCCCGTCCGTCCCGCCTGCCCAGGCCTCTCCCGTCCGTCCCGTCTGCCCAGGCCTCTCCCGTTTGTCCCGCCTGCCCAGGCCTCCCCGGTCCGTCCCGCCTGCCCAGGCCTCTCCCGTCCGTCCCACCTGCCCAGGCCTCTCCCGTCCGTCCCGCCTGCCCAGGCCTCTCCCGTCCGTCTCGCCTGCCCAGTCCTCTCCCGTCCGTCCCGCCTGCCCAGGCCTCTCCCGTCCGTCCCGCCTGCCCAGGCCTCTCCCGTCCGTCCCGCCTGCCCAGGCCTCTCCCGTTCGTTCCGCCTGCCCAGTCCTCTCCCGTCCGTCCCGCCTGCCCAGGCCTCTCCCGTCCGTCTCGCCTGCCCAGGCCTCTCCCGTCCGTCTCGCCTGCCCAGGCCTCTCCCGTCCGTCTCGCCTGCCCAGGCCTCTCCCATCCGTCTCGCCTGCCCAGGCCTCTCCCGTCCGTCTCGCCTGCCCAGGCCTCTCCCGTCCGTCTCGCCTGCCCAGGCCTCTCCCGTCCGTCTCGCCTGCCCAGGCCTCTCCCGTCCGTCTCGCCTGCCCAGGCCTCTCCCGTCCGTCCCGCCTGCCCTCGCCTCACCCGTGTTGCCTCTCCTCACTTCCCTGCTCCTTTCCTTCCCAGTTGCAGCCCCTTCACCTGTCCCCCCAGCCAGTGTCTCCAGCTGATGTCATCCTCTGCTTTGCAGGTAGCTAAGAAGGCTGAAGAGAACTTGGCGCTGGCTTTGGCCTCGGAGGGCAGTGAGCATCGGGCATCTCTCTTATTTGCAGATACCCTTACCCTGCTGTTTGAAGGTGAGTACAAAGCAGCGCGTCTGAGCTGCCCCCGCTTGTAGACAACGCGCACAAGGTGGCGGTTCTTTCTCCGGCTGTGCACAAGGTGGCGGTTCTTTCTCCAGCTGCGCACACGGTGGCGGTTCTTTCTCCAGCTGCGCACACGGGGCGGTTCTTTCTCCGGCTGCATCAGTCTCTGGCACAGCCGCTCTGGACTTATTATAATGTTATGGTGATATAGTGGGCGGTGTGCGCCGGGCAGGGACGTTCCTGCACAGCTTCGTACTGGCCCGCCGCTCATCAGTACCTCTGTGTTTCAGGTATCGCCCGTATAGTGGAGACTCATCAGCCCATTCTGGAGACGTACTACGGGCCCGGACGCCTCTACATGCTTATTAAACACCTGCAGGCTGAGTGCGACCGACAGGTGGAGAAAGTGGTGGATAAGTTTCTACAGCAGAGAGACTACCAGAGGAAGGTGAGGTGTGATGGCCGCTGGTGAGGAGGGTCTCGGCTGTGAGGTGATTAGTGGGGGTAATGATGGTGATTCACGGTGTGACCGCTCTTCCTGTAGTTCCAGCGGGTGCAGAGCTGCATCATCCGAGCTTCATCCGCTGACAAGATCGAGCCCCGGTGAGTGTCCGTCAGGTGATGGAGTCTGAGCCTCCAATTGTCAGGATGAAGTGATTGTAGTGTGTTGTGTACTATACAGGGACCTGGACCCCATCCTGGCTGAGGTGACTCTGATGAGCGCCCGGACAGAGCTCTACCTCCGCTTCATTAAACGCCGCATCACGTCAGACTTTGAGGTTGGAGACTCCGTGGCAGCGGAGGACGTAAAACAAGGTCAGTTCACAATTCAGCCCAATGTCTGGGGTGTAACTGTAACACTGTGCTCACATTTGCATCCGGGTCCCTGTTGGGTTTTCTTACTTTGCAGCATTATATGTGGCACGGATTCTGTAAGTTTCCCATTATTAGTTCTGGGTCCATCATGTGGTGTATCCAGAACCACATTATAACTCCTGCAGTAGACGGAAACCATGACACCAGTGTGAACATATAACACCCAAGAGGGACCTTCTATCCTTATGTCAAAAAAACCCAGGGAAGATAAGAGGAAACTACAATAAACACCGAACAAGGAATAATCAGTCCCAAGAATGGGTTAAAAGTACATTTTTATTACATAATTTCATAAATACATGATAATCATGAAGGTAATCCAATAAATATAACACAAAAGGGGGAATCCACAGATAGAGGAATAAAAGTGTGACACCTGGAAATAGCAAAGAAGCATGCAGACAACATCACAATACTAATACAAATTATCCGCTATCAAAGGGATATAATATGTCTATAAATAGCAATAGCGTTATACTTAAAGTGCTGGTGCATCAAATATATTAAGGCAAGAAATAAATTGAGATATCCAAAAATATCCCTTTAAATAGCGGAGACCCAAGTGAAGTGCATTCTCACATTCTCACGTTCTGGGAACTTCGTCCACGGGTTATCTTAATTTATTTCTTGCCTTAACCCCTTTCTGACATTAGACGTACTATCCCGTCGAGGTGGGGTGGGCCCGTATGACCACCGACGGGATAGTACGTCATACCCGATCGGCCGCGCTCACGGGGGAAGCGCGGCCGGGTGTCAGCTGCCTATCGCAGCTGACATCCGGCACTATGTGCCAGGAGCGGTCACGGACTGCCCCCGACACATTAACCCCCGGCACACCGCGATCAAACATGATCGCGGTGTGCCGGCGGTATAAGGAAGCATCGCGCAGGGAGGGGGCTCCCTGCGGGCTTCCCTGAGCCCCCCGCAGCAACGCGATCATGTTTGGCCGCGGCATCCGGGTCCTGCAGGGAGGGAGGTGGCTTCACAGAAAACGATAGGAGAACAAAGAAGGACCACTGATCCAATGTATAAAGATATATAAACAACACGTTTTATTAATACATATAATACATATAGAAAATACAAAAGAATATGGATACTTGGCAGATGGGACAGTACATAGACCAATATGTGCACAGAACACCGATGCCACAATGTATGTAAGAGGAGGACAGCAGCATATGCTAATAATGATGATGACTCCCTATAGAGCATAGGAGATATACCTATATTATGATAAAATATCCAAAGAATATCTACCTATAGCTCAAAGTAATATACCTAACCTGCTATCCACCAAAGATGTAATACCAAAGGTATAGCTGGCTGCATATATGGCTGTTGCTATATAATATTCATGCAACACTAAATAGACTGAAAAAGCGGCCAGCCATAATGCAAGAAATAGCCCCAGTACATATCTCTACAATAAAACTATACCTGTAAACATGGCGGCAAAGGTGCACGTGCACAAGGAACCTCGACGCGTTTCGCTGTCTTCCTACAGCTTCGTCACAGAGCAGGCACTGTGAAGCCTGCAGTGCTGTAAGTCAGATCGGTGATCTGACAGAGTGCTGTGCAAACTGTCAGATCAGCGATCTGTGATGTCTCCCCCCCCCATTAGGACAAAGTTAAAAAAAACAATTTCCAAATGTGTAAAAAAAATATTATCATACCGCCGAACAAAAAGTGGAATAACATGCGATCAAAAAGATAGATATAAATAACCATGGTACCGCTGAAAGCGTCATCTTGTCCCGCAAAAAACGAGCCGCCATACAGCATCATCAGCAAAAAAATAAAAAAGTTATAGTCCTGAGAATAAAGCGATGCAAAAATAATTATTTTTTTCTATAAAATAGTTTTTATCGTATAAAAGCGCCAAAACATAAAAAAATGATATAAATGAGGTGTCGCTGTAATCGTACTGACCTGAAGAATAAAACTGCTTTATCAATTTTACCAAACGCGGAACGGTATAAACGCCTCCCCCAAAAGAAATTCATGAATAGCTGGTTTTTGGTCATTCTGCCTAACAAAAATCGGAATAAAAAGCGATCAAAAAATGTCACGTGCCCGAAAATGTTACCAATAAAAACGTCAACTCGTCCCGCAAAAAACAAGACCTCACATGACTCTGTGGACCAAAATATGGAAAATTTATAGCTCTCAAAATGTGGTAACGCAAAAAATATTTTTTGCAATAAAAAGCGTCTTTCAGTGTGTGACGGCTGCCAATCATAAAAATCCGCTAAAAAACCCGCTATAAAAGTAAATCAAACCCCCCTTCATCACCCCCTTAGTTAGGGAAAAATAAAAAAAATGCATTTATTTCCATTTTCCCATTAGGGCTAGGATTAGGGTTAGGGCTAGGGTTAGGGTTGGGGCTAGGGTTAGGGCTAGGGTTAGGGCTAGGGTTAAGGCTACAGTTAGTGTTGGGGCTAAAGTTACAGTTAGGGTTTGGATTACATTTACAGTTGGGAATAGGGTTGTGATTAGGGTTAGGGGTGTGGTTGGGGTTAGAGGTGTGGTTAGGGTTACTGTTGGAATTAGAGTTAGGGGTGTGTTTGGATTAGGGTTTCAGTTATAATTGGGGGGTTTCCACTGTTTCGGCACATCAGGGGCTCTCCAAACACGACATGGCGTCCAATCTCAATTCCAGCCAATTCTGCGTTGAAAAAGTAAAACAGTGCTCCTTCCCTTCCGAGCTCTCCCGTGTGCCCAAACAGGGGTTTACCCCCAACATATGGGGTATCAGCGTACTCAGGACAAATAGGACAACAACTTTTGGGGTCCCATTTCTCCTGTTACCCTTGGGAAAATACAAAACTGGGGACTAAAAATAATTTTTGTGGGAAAAAAAAGATTTTTTATTTTCACGGCTCTGCGTTATAAACTGTAGTGAAACACTTGGTGGCTCAAAGTTCTCACAACACATCTAGATAAGTTCCTTGGGGGGTCTTGTTTCCAATATGGGGTCACTTGTGGGGGGCTTCTACTGTTTAGGTGCATTAGGGGCTCTGCAAACTCAATGTGACGCCTGCAGACCATTCCATCTAAGTCTGCATTCCAAATGGCGCTCCTTCCCTTCTGAGCCCTCCCATGCGTCCAAACGGTGGTACCCCCCCACATATGGGGTATCAGCGCAATCAGGACAAATTGGACCTCAACTTTTGTGGTCCAATTTCTCCTGTTACCCTCGGGAAAATACAAAACTGGGGGCTAAAAAATAATTTTTGTGGGAAAAAATTTTTGTTTAATTTTTACGGCTCTGCATTATAAACTTCTGTGAAGCCCTTGGTGGGTCAAAGCGCTCACAACACATCTACATAAGTTCCTTAAGGGGTCTACTTTCCAAAATGGTGTCACTTGTGGGGGGTTTCAATGTTTAGGCACATCAGGGGCTCTCCAAACGCAACATGGTGTCCCATCTCAATTCCTGTCAATTTTGCATTGAAAAGTCAAACGGCGCTCCTTCCCTTCCGAGCTCTGCCATGCGCCCAAACAGTGGTTTACCCCCACATATGGGGTATCAACGTACTCAGGACAAATTGTACAACAACTTTTGGGGTTCATTTTCTCCTGTAACCCTTGGTACCCTTGGAGCTGAAGTAAATTTTTTGTGAAGAAAAGTTAAATGTTCACTTTTATTTAAACATTCCAAAAAATTCCTGTGAAGCACCAGAAGGGTTAATAAACTTCTTGAATGTGGTTTTGAGCACCTTGAGGGGTGCAGTTTTTAGAATGGTGTCACACTTGGTTATTTCATATAGACCCCTCAAAATGACTTCAAATGTGATGTGGTCCCTAAAAAAAAAATGGTGTTGTAAAAATGAGAAATTGCTGGTCAACTTTTAACCCTTATAACTCCATAGTAACATAGTAACATAGTTAGTAAGGCCGAAAAAAGACATTTGTCCATCCAGTTCAGCCTATATTCCATCATAATAAATCCCCAGATCTACGTCCTTTTACAGAACCTAATAATTGTATGATACAATATTGTTCTGCTCCAGGAAGACATCCAGGCCTCTCTTGAACCCCTCGACTGAGTTCGCCATCACCACCTCCTCAGGCAAGCAATTCCAGATTCTCACTGCCCTAACAGTAAAGAATCCTCTTCTATGTTGGTGGAAAAACCTTCTCTCCTCAAGACGCAAAGAATGCCCCCTGTTGTGGATTCTGTTTTTGGGCTCCCTCTGGTGGTTACAGATGGTACTGGGTGACTTGTGTTTTCTGCGGTCTCTGGTGTCCACCTGTTCTATCAGGATATGGGAGTTTCCTATTTAACCTGGCTTTCTTGTCATTTCCTCGCCAGCTATCAATGTAATCAGTGTGTCTTGTTACCTCTGCTTCCCGCTTCTGTAATCTTCAGGACAAGCTAAGTTTTTGATTTTCCTGTTCCACGTTTTGCTTAATTTTTGTCTTAGTCCAGCTTGCAGATATGTGATTCCTTTTTGCTGGTTGCTCTAGTGGGCTGATATTACTCCTCATGTTCCATGAGTTGGCACATGAGTTCAAGTAATTTCAGGATGGTTTTTTTGTAGGGTTTTTCGCTGACCGCGCAGTTCACTTTTGTATCCTCTGCTATCTAGCTTTAGCGGGCCTCATTTTGCTGAATCTGTTTTCATAACTACGTATGTGCTTTCCTCTCATTTCACCGTCATTACATGTGGGGGGCTGCTATTTCTGTGGGGTGTTTCTCTGGAGGCAAGAGAGGTCTGTGTTTCTTCTAATAGGGGAAGTTAGTCCTTCGGCTGGCGCGAGACGTCTAGGAATCATCGTAGGCACGTTCCCCGGCTACAGCTAGTTGTGTGTTTAGGTTCAGGATCGCGGTCAGCTCAGTTTCCATCACCCTAGAGCTTGTTTTGTTTTTTGTGCTTGTCCTTTTGTGATCCCCTGCCATTGGGATCATGACAGTATAGCCGGCCAAAAAGTGGTAATCGTATTGGCTGAAGTAGGAGGAAAAGTAGTCTGAGGAAGTTTTTTTTTTTTTTTTTTTTTTTTTCCCTCAGAGTTTGCTGCCTAGCCTTAATTGCAGCCTGGCTGCGTCTTACCTCCTCTTAATCCTTGAATGGCTCTGACCTCAGCTGTTTATCATGGACGTCCAGAGTTTGGCTTCCAGCCTGAATAATCTTGCTGCTAAGGTTCAAAATATACAAGATTTTGTTGTACATGCTCCTATGTCTGAACCTAGAATTCCTATCCCAGAGTTTTTTTCTGGAGATAGATCTAGTTTTCTGAATTTTAGGAACAATTGCAAGTTGTTTCTTTCTTTGAAATCTCGCTCCTCTGGAGACCCTGCTCAGCAAGTCAAAATTGTTATATCTTTCCTGCGGGGTGACCCTCAGAATTGGGCATTTGCATTGGCACCAGGGGATCCTGCGTTGCTCAGTGTGGATGCGTTTTTTCTGGCATTGGGTTTGCTCTATGAGGAACCTAACCTAGAGATTCAGGCTGAAAGAGCTTTATTGGCTCTCTCTCAGGGGCAAGATGAAGCAGAAATATATTGTCAGAAATTTCGGAAATGGTCGGTGCTTACTCAGTGGAATGAGTGCGCCCTGGCTGCAAGATTCAGAGATGGCCTTTCTGAGGCCATTAAAGATGTTATGGTGGGGTTCCCTGCGCCTACAGGTCTGAATGAGTCTATGACTATGGCTATTCAGATTGATCGGCGTTTACGGGAGCGCAAACCTGTGCACCATTTGGCGGTGTCTTCTGAACAGGCACCTGAGACAATGCAATGTGATAGAATTCAGTCCAGAAGTGAACGGCAAAACTATAGGCGGAAAAATGGGTTGTGTTTTTATTGTGGTGATTCAGCTCATGTTATATCAGCATGCTCTAAACGCACAAAAAAGGTTGATAAGTCTGTTGCCATTAGTACTTTACAGTCTAAGTTCATTCTGTCTGTGACTCTGATTTGTTCATTATCATCCATTTCCGTCGATGCCTATGTGGATTCAGGCGCTGCCCTGAGTCTTATGGATTGGTCATTTGCCAACCGCTGTGGGTTTAGTCTGGAGCCTCTGGAAGTCCCTATTCCTTTGAAAATAATTGACTCTACACCTTTTGCTATGAATAAACCTCAGTACTGGACACAAGTGACCATGCGTATGACTCCCGTTCATCAGGAGGTGATTCGCTTCCTGGTACTGTATAATTTACATGATGTCTTAGTGCTTGGTCTGCCATGGTTACAAACTCATAACCCAGTCTTGGACTGGAAAACGATGTCTGTGTTAAGCTGGGGATGTCAGGGGGTTCATGATGATGCACCTCCGATTTCTATCGCTTCATCTACTCCTTCTGAGGTTCCTGTATTTTTGTCTGATTATCGGGATGTTTTTGAGGAGCCTAAGCTCAATTCGCTTCCTCCTCACAGGGATTGCGATTGTGCTATAGATTTGATTCCTGGCAGTAAATTTCCTAAAGGACGTTTGTTCAATCTGTCAGTGCCAGAGCATACTGCTATGCGGGATTATGTTAAGGAGTCCTTGGAAAAGGGACATATCCGTCCATCTTCGTCCCCTTTGGGAGCAGGTTTTTTTTTTCGTGGCCAAAAAAGATGGTTCCTTGAGGCCTTGTATAGATTACCGTCTTTTGAATAAGATTACAGTCAAATATCAGTATCCTTTGCCATTGTTGACTGATTTGTTCGCTCGCATTAAGGGGGCTAAATGGTTCACTAAGATTGATCTTCGGGGTGCGTATAATCTTGTGCGGATAAAGCAGGGTGATGAGTGGAAAACCGCATTTAATACGCCTGAGGGCCATTTTGAGTATTTGGTGATGCCTTTTGGACTTTCTAATGCTCCTTCTGTCTTCCAGTCCTTTATGCACGATATTTTCCGTGAATATCTGGATAAATTTATGATTGTGTATTTGGATGATGTTTTGTTTTTTTCTGATGACTGGGAGTCCCATGTTCAGCAGGTCAGGAAGGTGTTTCAGGTCCTGCGGGCCAATTCTTTGTTTGTAAAAGGTTCAAAGTGTCTCTTTGGAGTCCAGAAGATTTCTTTTTTGGGGTATATTTTTTCCCCTTCTACTATTGAGATGGATCCCGTCAAGGTTCAGGCTATTTGTGACTGGACGCAGCCTACATCTCTTAAGAGTCTACAGAAGTTCTTGGGCTTTGCTAATTTTTATCGTCGTTTCATAACTAATTTTTCTAGTGTTGTTAAGCCTTTGACGGATTTGACTAAGAAGGGTGCTGATGTTGCTGATTGGTATCCTGCGGCTGTGGAGGCCTTTCAGGAACTTAAGCGCCGGTTTTCTTCTGCTCCTGTGTTGCGTCAGCCTGATGTTTCGCTTCCTTTTCAGGTTGAGGTTGATGCTTCCGAGATTGGAGCGGGGGCGGTTTTGTCGCAGAGAAGCTCCGATTGCTCGGTGATGAAGCCATGTGCGTTCTTTTCTAGAAAGTTTTCGCCCACTGAGCGGAATTATGATGTTGGTAATCGGGAGCTTTTGGCCATGAAGTGGGCATTTGAGGAGTGGCGTCATTGGCTTGAGGGTGCTAGACATCGTGTGGTGGTCTTGACTGATCACAAAAATCTGATTTACCTTGAGTCTGCCAAGCGTCTGAATCCTAGACAGGCTCGTTGGTCACTGTTTTTCTCCCGTTTCGATTTTGTGGTTTCATACCTGCCAGGTTCAAAGAATGTGAAGGCGGATGCTCTTTCTAGGAGTTTTGTGCCTGACTCCCCTGGAAATTCTGAGCTCACTGGTATCCTTAGGGATGGGGTGATTTTGTCGGCTGTCTCCCCAGACTTGCGACGTGCTTTGCAGGAGTTTCAGGCGGATAAACCTGATCATTGTCCGCCTGAAAGACTGTTTGTTCCGGATAATTGGACCAGTAGAGTCATCTCCGAGGTCCATTCTTCTGCGTTGGCAGGTCATCCTGGAATATTTGGTACTAGAGACTTGGTGGCCAGGTCTTTTTGGTGGCCTTCCTTGTCGAGGGATGTGCGTTCTTTTGTGCAGTCTTGTGAAGTTTGCGCTCGGGCTAAGCCTTGCTGTTCTCGGGCCAGTGGATTGTTGTCACCTTTGCCTATCCCGAAGAGCTTGGACGCACATTTCCATGGACTTTATTTCGGATCTCCCTGTCTCTCAAAAAATGTCCGTCATCTGGGTTGTGTGTGACCGATTTTCTAAGATGGTTCATCTGGTACCCTTGCCTAAGTTACCTTCCTCCTCTGAGTTGGTCCCTCTGTTTTTTCAGAACGTGGTTCGTTTGCATGAGATTTCGGAGAACATTGTTTCTGACAGGGGATCCCAGTTTGTGTCTAGATTTTGGCGGACGTTCTGTGCTAAGATGGGCATTGATTTGTCCTTTTCGTCTGCATTCCATCCTCAGACGAATGGCCAGACTGAACGAACTAATCAGACCTTGGAAACTTATTTAAGGTGTTTTGTTTCTGCTGATCAAGATGACTGGGTTACCTTTTTGCCGCTTGCCGAATTTGCCCTTAATAATCGGGCTAGTTCTGCTACCTTGGTTTCTCCTTTCTTTTGTAATTCGGGGTTTCATCCTCGTTTTTCCTCTGGTCAGGTGGAGCCTTCTGATTGTCCTGGAGTGGACATGGTGGTGGATAGGTTGGATCAGATTTGGAGTCATGTGGTGGTGTCGGGGTCGTCACGACAATACCCTTCATCCACCAGTCATTCCAAATCAGATTAGGAGCATGTTGGTACCGGATAAGAATGAGTCAGACACAATGCTGGTTCAAACTCATTGCACGCTCGTGTGTAACGTCACAGCAACTGAACTGTTTATTTCATATACATAACATTATATAGTCCATTGGGGGAAGGTGTGCAGAGGGCGGGGTTAGGCGGGGTTTAAGCAATGTATCTAGTATTCAGTCCCTCTGATTGGCTATGACATCATCTGATGAATCTTCCTTTGTCCACATCTTGTTAAGTTTCCATTTCTCCAGAAACGATACTTTAGCTTCAGAAACGAAAGTAGATTCTTGGCAAGTACAAAAACTAAGGCAAAAGTGAATACTGGCAGCCATCTTAAATACAGTTAAATTTGCATTTAGCAAGCAAAGGGGAAAAACTTATTGTTTCACAGCATAAGAATATATAAAAGTACAAAAGAGTATAAAGACATATATTTTTACCTTGACAATCCCCCCTAAACACTAAGTTTTTCCCTAAAAAGAAAGATCCTTTGAGACTGTCCATGTGATGGGGAAAGGGGAGGTGGATTTCTTCATCCAGACACCTCAGAAGCTCTCCCCTTGTGAGAGGCCTCCAGGCAGCTGAACCCTTCACTAGCTTCACATGGAGTTCTCCCGCTGTCCCTAAACTAAATCTCTTTGCATCATCTGAGAGTAAGGGGTTTTGTCTAACATCTTGAGGGGGCGTACTTAGGGATCTCCCCTGGATCAGTACCATTGTACTCTAGTGGGTCTACTTCTTGGTTGAGGAAGGTGCTAGTCGGAGTTGTTTCAGCAATAACCTTTTTATACAGGGGAATAACATAACAGAGGGTTATCGATCCAACTACAAGGAGAGCAATCAGTACTAGACAAGCTTGTTGAAGGAATCCCTTGAGCCCACCCAACCAACCGGAAAAGAAAGATGTGTCTACTCCAGCATTAGATTTTAATTCTGCTGCTAACCCATTTATCTTCTTAAGGGCTATCATGTTCTTTCCATTTACCCCAGAGTTCTGAGGGATATAGGTACAACATTCCTCTCCCACCATCCCACAGACTCCTCCTTCCTTAGCTAAGATCATATCAAGGGCTAGTCGGTTTTGGAGGGTCATTCTAGTATTAGGGCCCAATTCCTCAACTATACCCTGGAAAGCATCACAGGTAAAATTGACAAACCTTTGTTCACTGTAATATGTGTAATTGATCCAATCAACATTCTTATTAATCTGCACCTGTGGATTAAAGAAGCAAAGCCAACATAGATCTGGTTCTCGGCTTTAAATTGGTCAGGCACCCCCCTTGGCACTCCAACGCCATCGACATATAACAATGGATCTTCTTCATAACTCATGTGGAGCTGATCAAGGCTTCTCCTCATTCTGGTATATTCATCAGGTGTCTCTGGATCCCAAGGCAAAATCTTGAACTGCATATCTAGTTTAACAAGGGTGCATTGACCTGTCCAGGCATTAGGCAACCTAGGACGGAGCTTACCATCTCCACATAACCAATAAATGTCGTACATATACCGTGTATGATTAGCTAGCAAGTCAGTATCCAGGGAACTGTTCTCTTTACAGAAACCTGTCTTGAAGACCCCTACTGGTGTACCTGTAGTGTCGTGGGAATTATAGCAGGTATAATTATCAGCTAACACAGTTATCCCTCCTGGGACCTTTAATTTAGGTGCTTCATGAATTAGTGAGACATAATCTGAGCAATCAGTGGGCTTTAGACCCTTCAACAGATTCATAACACAGACAGTGGTATTGTCATCAGGAAAAAACAATGCATGTGTGTATAGATGTGTATTCGCTGCAGCACAAGCAACACATCCTACAGAGATATTCTGGACTCTTACATTGTATCTTACCCATTCTAACCATAAATTTGTCCTTGGGGCTGTTTGTGTTTCTATGGAGAAGACTTCTTGCCAACTAAGACCTGGAATGGGGATTACTTCGTTAACTATATTTTGCAAACGTTTACCTGGGCCTGTTTTAGCTGTACTGGTAACGGGGGCCTTGGTTGGTCTGAAGCTAATATCCTAGAGCTGTATATGGCCTAAATTCCCATAGTATCCACTATTAAACACATTATGAAAATACCTCCCCAGTACAATTGTTATCTCTGGTAGCACATATACAATACTGGATAATTCCCTCTACCACCCGCTGAGTCTCGGGGCACTTGACTACATCGCAGAAATCAAATCTCCAGATATTTACCGGGGCCGTTAGGTTTACCCAAAGAATAGTGGCACCGGAATTCTTATTTACAATAGGGGCCGAGGAGGTAGGGGCGAAGATGGCCCCCAGCCTCAGGACCAAAAACAACAGCAACATTTTCCTTCGATCACCATTGTGACTAAGCGCTGGTTCGGTCTCTTTTGCAGTGTGCAGCGTGGATCCAGGTGCTCTTTCCTTCAAGTTTTACTGACATAGCTTTTCACGACCATAAAACCACCAGGCTTCAAATTATGACAAATATCGGTTTCTGCTGAACCTGGAAGGGAAGAAAAAAACTAAAACATGGGTGTTAGCAACATTTCTTACTAAGCTGAATAACATATTGAACAGCACGGTCAGTTTCTTCTGACAACTACTGAGACTGAAAATTTACAACTGAGAACCTAGCACCAAACAATATCTCATATGGGGACAGGCCATGTTTTGCAATAGGGGTAGTACGAATGTGTAAGAGCCCTGGCCATGGAGCCGTAGTCTCCTGCATCATTTTGGTCAATTGTCCCTTCAGTGTGCTGTTCAGCCTCTTAACTTTCCCACTGGATTGTGGAGAGTATGGAGTATGGAGGGCTACAGTGGATCCAAGCATTGTCAGAACCTCCTGATACACATGAGAAGAAAAGTCCGGGCCTTGGTCACTTTCAGCAACTTCTGGAACACCATATCTGCATATAACTTCCATCACCAGTTTCTTTGCTGTGATCTTTGCAGTCACGTTGGTAACGGGGAATACTTCTGGCCAACTGGAGAACATGTCGACAACCACCAGACAATATTCATACCTTCCAGACTTCGGCAACATGATGAGGTCCACCTGGAGCCTTTGGAAAGGATAGTCGGGCTTAGCAAGATGCTTTGGGGTACACGTTGAAGTTGACCGGAATTGCAGGTCTGACAGATACCTCGATGTGTGGGCCCATGCGCCCACGTGACAATAGCAGGGTACATCTGCTTAGGGAGACACACAAGTTGGTCCTTTTTTTTTTTTTTTCTTTCAGCGACCATTGTCCATACGTGCTCCATCAGCTTTCCACTGCTTCACTTCTTCCTTTGGAGACATTGTCTGCATCGTCATTAAGCGGTCTTGCGGGGTCCGGCAGAAAACCTCAGTCTGTCATAGATCATCAGGTTCCTGTAGAGTCAGTGTTTCTTGTAACTGTTTACGCAGAGAGCGTGTGGTCACCATAGCTGGTATGGTCAGTTCAACGGGTAGGAGAGCAGCGGCTTTTACTTGCATATCCGCAGAGGCATTACCAACAGTCTGTGAACTGTTCCATAGTACCGTGCTCCTTAACTTTCATAATGGCCACCTGAGTAGGTAATTTTATTGAGTCCATGAGGGCTTTAACAGCTTCAACATTCTTCACTGAGTCCCGGCGGTAGTAACAAATCCTTGATTGGTTCATAGGCTCCGAAATCATGAGCAATACCAAATGCTTACTATGAGTCTGTGTATTTATTAGCCCGCCTGTCCTTGGCCAAAGTACATGTAGTAGACAGAGCCTGACGTTCTGCTTCTTGCGCTGACAGGGTGGGAGGGAGTGAGTGCAGCTCCGTGCAATACAGTATCTTCCGTAGTAACAGCGTATCATGTGTGAAATCTGCCAAAATCATCACCATATCTTGAACAGTCTTTCAGGGCCTTGTAGAGAGGTTGCATTATGCGGGATGCGTCCGGTATCCACTGACAACAATAAGTACATAGTCCAAGAAAACGCTGGAGTTCAGTCTCATCTTTTGGGAATGGAAGGGAGCTGACGGCTATTTTTTTCTTTCTTCTGTGAGGTGTCTGGCACCCTGAAGGAGACAGTGACCCAAAAATATCACTTGACCAAGGCAGAACCGAAGTTTCAAGGCCGAAGCCCGACAGTTCAGATCTGCCAGATACTTGCGAAAACTAACAGTGGCAACAATGGCTTCCTGCTCGGTCTGTGCACACAACAAAAAAACAAAAAAATTACCCACATACTGAAGTAACGTGACATAGGCATATTCTAACTGACAGGGTTAGAGACACTATCCCCCCTATTTTTTTTTTTTTTTTCTACAGGCATTATTGAGGGTGGATCTGGGCCTATCAGGGCCATCATAACCGTGGAAAGGGCATGTAAGATATACATCTCATTATACTCATCTACATAGGGGTTATATAACATAAATACCATCTGACCATCATCTTGGCTCACCAACTCTCTAGGTCTGCTCAGGTGCACTTATACGTCCATCATATTCTCTTTGTCTGTATAATGGGAAAGGTTTGTTCTCAGGGTCAGCCAATTATTCAGAGGGCTTTCAGGGATAATACTCCTGTATCTGTCTTACACTACCTGATGTGGTTGGTTCTCTGGTGGTGGGGGTGACTAGATGACCGGTTGGGGGTGACATGACATGCTGGTCTACAGCTCCTTCCCAAAAGGATTACTGTCAGCTTACTCCCAAAATTAATGTCCCCACTACCCACTATCCTGTGTCAGCTTTTTATATCACTACATGTGATCAGGAATCAGCGTAATTCACTTAGGTCAGGTTGCAGCACAGATTATACAAGTATTTCTTCAGTCTGGGTTTGTCTGACCGCAATATTTACAAATCCATCTGTCCTATCTTGGTCTGAGAATTAACATGGCGAGGGAGATTTCCAGACACAGGGTTAAAATGAATATTGGAGCGTAAGACTGGATTTGTGTAAGGGAGGGGGAGCTGGAGCTGAAGTCTTCTGCTTCTTGGGCCACTGATAAGGAAGCGAGCTGCGAGTTGTGTCCTTGAAGCTGCGAGGGGAGGGGGACTAGAGAGCGAGTGAGGATCGCTACAGCTGCTGATACAGACTGGGTTAAGTTCTTCTGGAAACTTTGGCCCCCCCTTTCTCCGGCCGGCAGCACAAAAAGGAGAAATCAAAGAAAACAATTCGCGCAGGGGTTCACCCCTCCCATCGGCCACAGACACACAGACAAGAATTTACAGCATTCCTTAACACAAAAGAAGACAATAACGCAGCTATTTGACTCCACCCTCCCATTGGGTGTCTCGGAAAACCACACAGAGTGACAAAATACAGCAGTTCTCAGACTCAATTAATTTCTACAAAACCTTCACACAACTCATTTGCCAGAACACCCTAGAAAAACTAATGATTGAGGTATTTTATAGCCAAACACGGGCTCTGCATCCTTTCATCTTTCCTCTCCATCAACCTTTTTGCTCGTTCTTTATGAGATGGTGCCATGTAGACAGCTGCAATCTCCCTGTCGAGGGCAATCCTACATGCTCGTACACCTTCTCGACATTCTTGACTGCCTTCTTGCCCTCCCGTGACTCTACTATTGTCTTGACTTCCACAGCATCCTCATCTAACTCGTGGGGCACGGACTTCTTCTGCCATAAGAGACGTAACATGACTCACAGAATACTACGCCCTTCTGCAGTAGGCCGCTGACAGCGACAGCAACACGTGTGTCCTAACACGGAGCCTCGCGCTCCACGTGTTATGAATAAAGAGCCTCGCGCTCAATATTTTTCCCTAACCTGAACACCAGTGATTACAGTCTGTCCTGTCACGATATTCTAAACGTTGGGAGGCTGTCTCCTAGTGAGACCCCTCCACTGTGTTTCTGGTGGTCCCCCTCTTGGGACGTCTTAATTACCGATATGTGCAAGTGTGTGCAAGTGTTTCTGGTGGTCCCCCTCTTGGGACGTCTTAATTACCGATATGTGCAAGTGTGTGCAAGTGTTTCTGGTGGTCCCCCTCTTGGGACGTCTTAATTACCGATGTATGTGCGTGCAATATCACAGAGGCTACGTCTCCTATCCCAATCCACAAACGTCTCAATCTTTCACTCTATCACTACTAGGCAACAGTCACGGGTAGGGTGGTTGAATGGAGTACAATGACCGGTGGAGGAGGTGTGGTGTACACGAGGACGCGCAGAGTGCGACGTCTCTCAGTTGCTGGTTCGAAGCGTGGCACGGGATCGCGCTCGGTCTCACCACTCGACCAGTCACTCCCCAGACCCAAGGAGACCACAGACTAACCAATAATGGCTGAAACACTAGCAAGTGTGACACATACATAGTATGCGATCTCCACTTACCGTGTTTGGAGGGTGATCAGTCCTCGAGGTCAGCCACTACGGGTGTCGTCCACGGACGTCCAGGCATGGGTCCAGGGGGTCTCGGATCGCGGGCCACGCCCCACGTTGGGCGCCAAATTGTCGGGGTCGTCACGACAATACCCTTCATCCACCAGTCATTCCAAATCAGATTAGGAGCATGTTGGTACCGGATAAGAATGAGTCAGACACAATGCTGGTTCAAACTCATTGCACGCTCGTGTGTAACGTCACAGCAACTGAACTGTTTATTTCATATACATAACATTATATAGTCCATTGGGGGAAGGTGTGCAGAGGGCGGGGTTAGGCGGGGTTTAAGCAATGTATCTAGTATTCAGTCCCTCTGATTGGCTATGACATCATCTGATGAATCTTCCTTTGTCCACATCTTGTTAAGTTTCCATTTCTCCAGAAACGATACTTTAGCTTCAGAAACGAAAGTAGATTCTTGGCAAGTACAAAAACTAAGGCAAAAGTGAATACTGGCAGCCATCTTAAATACAGTTAAATTTGCATTTAGCAAGCAAAGGGGAAAAACTTATTGTTTCACAGCATAAGAATATATAAAAGTACAAAAGAGTATAAAGACATATATTTTTACCTTGACAGTGGACAATTTGAAGTTGTCCCAGCAGAGGGCTCAGCAGTTTGCTAATCGCCGTCGCCGCGTGGGTCCTCGACTTCGTGTTGGGGACTTGGTGTGGTTGTCTTCTCGTTTTGTTCCTATGAAGGTCTCTTCTCCTAAGTTCAAGCCTCGGTTCATCGGTCCCTATAGGATCTTGGAAATTCTTAACCCTGTGTCGTTTCGTTTGGATCTCCCGGCATCGTTTGCTATTCATAATGTGTTCCATCGGTCGTTGTTGCGGAAGTATGAGGTACCTGTTGTTCCTTCGCTTGAACCTCCTGCTCCGGTGCTGGTGGAGGGAGAATTGGAGTATGTTGTGGAGAAGATCTTGGATTCTCGTGTTTCCAGACGGAAACTCCAGTATTTGGTCAAGTGGAAGGGTTATGGTCAGGAGGATAATTCTTGGGTGGTTGCCTCTGATGTTCATGCTGCTGATTTGGTCCGTGCTTTTCATAGGGCTCATCCTGGTCGCCCTGGTGGTTCTCGTGAGGGTTCGGTGACCCCTCCTCAAGGGGGGGGGTACTGTTGTGGATTCTGTTTTTGGGCTCCCTCTGGTGGTTACAGATGGTACTGGGTGACTTGTGTTTTCTGCGGTCTCTGGTGTCCACCTGTTCTATCAGGATATGGGAGTTTCCTATTTAACCTTGCTTTCTTGTCATTTCCTCGCCGGCTATCAATGTAATCAGTGTGTCTTGTTACCTCTGCTTCCCGCTTCTGTAATCTTCAGGACAAGCTAAGTTTTTGATTTTCCTGTTCCACGTTTTGCTTAATTTTTGTCTTAGTCCAGCTTGCAGATATGTGATTCCTTTTTGCTGGTTGCTCTAGTGGGCTGATATTACTCCTCATGTTCCATGAGTTGGCACATGAGTTCAAGTAATTTCAGGATGGTTTTTTTTGTAGGGTTTTTCGCTGACCGCGCAGTTCACTTTTGTATCCTCTGCTATCTAGCTTTAGCGGGCCTCATTTTGCTGAATCTGTTTTCATAACTACGTATGTGCTTTCCTCTCATTTCACCGTCATTACATGTGGGGGGCTGCTATTTCTGTGGGGTGTTTCTCTGGAGGCAAGAGAGGTCTGTGTTTCTTCTAATAGGGGAAGTTAGTCCTTCGGCTGGCGCGAGACGTCTAGGAATCATCGTAGGCACGTTCCCCGGCTACAGCTAGTTGTGTGTTTAGGTTCAGGATCGCGGTCAGCTCAGTTTCCATCACCTTAGAGCTTGTTTTGTTTTTTTGTGCTTGTCCTTTTGTGATCCCCTGCCATTGGGATCATGACAGCCCCCTCGTGCCCGTCACCTTCCTTGGTATATACAGATCCTCAGCGAGATATTTGTATTGTCCCCTTATATACTTATACATGGTTATTAGATCGCCCCTCAGTCGTCTTTTTTCTAGACTAAATAATCCTAATTTCGCTAATCTATCTGGGTATTGTAGTTCTCCCATCCCATTTATTAATTTTGTTGCCCTCCTTTGTACTCTCTCTAGTTCCATTATATCCTTCCTGACACCGGTGCCCAAAACTGGACACAGTACTCCATGTGCGGTCTAACTAGGGATTTGTACAGAGGCAGTATAATGCTCTCATCATGTGTATCCAGACCTCTTTTAATGCACCCCATGATCCTGTTTGCCTTGGCAGCTGCTGCCTGGCACTGGCTGCTCCAGGTAAGTTTATCATTAACTAGGATCCCCAAGTCCTTCTCCCTGTCAGATTTACCCAGTGGTTTCCCGTTCAGTGTGTAATGGTGATATTGATTCCCTCTTCCCATGTGTATAACCTTACATTTATCATTGTTAAACCTCATCTGCCACCTTTCAGCCCAAGTTTCCAACTTATTCAGATCCATCTGTAGCAGAATACTATCTTCTCTTGTATTAACTGCTTTACATAGTTTTGTATCATCTGCAAATATCAATATTTTACTGTGTAAACCTTCTACCAGATCATTAATGAATATGTTGAAGAGAACAGGTCCCAATACTGACCCCTGCGGTACCCCACTGGTCACAGCGACCCAGTTAGAGACTATACCATTTATAACCACCCTCTGCTTTCTATCACTAAGCCAGTTACTAACCCATTTACACACATTTTCCCCCAGACCAAGCATTCTCATTTTGTGTACCAACCTCTTGTGCGGCACGGTATCAAACGCTTTGGAAAAATCGAGATATACCACGTCCAATGACTCACCGTGGTCCAGTCTATAGCTTACCTCTTCATAAAAACTGATTAGATTGGTTTGACAGGAGCGATTTCTCATAAACCCATGCTGATATGGAGTTAAACAGCTATTCTCATTGAGATAATCCAGAATAACATCCCTCAGAAACCCTTCAAATATTTTACCAACAATAGAGGTTAGACTTACTGGCCTATAATTTCCAGGTTCACTTTTAGAGCCCTTTTTGAATATTGGCACCACATTTGCTATGCGCCAGTCCTGCGGAACAGACCCTGTCGCTATAGAGTCCCTAAAAATCTAATATATAATTGCCTAGAATACTACTTCCTGCAATTTGTGCCAACTTCCGTGGCTTTGTCCGGAGCTAATGTCCAGTGTCTGATTGGTTGCCGCCTGCTGCGAGCGACCAATCAGAAACGTGCCGTACTGTGACACACTCCGCCCGCCATTTTGGTGTGATTTTTGAATTTTTACCTCACAGCAAGTTTCTACTGCGTGGAGGCGGCCCAGTGACGTTGCTCTTCAAGCTCCTGCCGAATTTCGTCAAAAAAATGATAATACCATTTACCAAAACTATATATATTTAGTTGTGAAGTGGTTCAGTGACATTTTCACACCGATTTTGAACTTTTGTTTGGTGTTTTCTCCATATACTGCCTATTATTCACTGACTGTTATACTGAGAGACTGCCGTTTATTAACCTCTTCTTTGCCACATTGGGTATATAGCTCTATTATTTGCCACATAAGGACATTGTCCATTATTGCCCAGCAATTTCTCTGCAATATAAACTGCCTATTTATTAATATCTGCATTCCTGCAAAGAACTATTGCCTATTATTAACTGGCTATTTTCCTACTACCTGACACTGCCCACAACACGCAAAGTTGTCGTCTGATGTCTTTCATCCCTCCCCTCATAAGCATGTTCATGGATCCTGTGTAACTGTACCTTAAATAACAAGAATTGTCAAGAGCTGGTGAGTGCCGCCATTTTTTGTTCTTTCTTACTATTATTTATTAATTGTATTATTCTTACATTTGAATAAATAAAGTATATATGGATTCTAGACTCCCGATTCTTTAGAAGAGGGCTGCCATCTAGTAAGAAATAATGGTTTATCTATTACATTACTTAGTTCTCTTAGTACTCGTGGGTGTATGCCATCCGGACCCGGAGATTTATCTATTTTAATCTTATTTAGCCGGTTTCGCACCTCTTCTTGGGTTAGATTGGTGACCCTTAATATAGGGTTTTCATTGTTTCTTGGGATTTCACCTAGCATTTCATTTTCCACCGTGAATACCGTGGAGAAGAAGGTGTTTAATATGTTAGCTTTTTCCTCGTCATCTACAACCATTCTTTCCTCACTATTTTTTAAGGGGCCTACATTTTCAGTTTTTATTCTTTTACTATTGATATAGTTGAAGAACAGTTTGGGATTAGTTTTACTCTCCTTAGCAATGTGCTTCTCTGTTTCCTTTTTGGCAGCTTTAATTAGTTTTTTAGATAAAGTATTTTTCTCCCTATAGTTTTTTAGAGCTTCAGTGGTGCCATCCTGCTTTAGTAGTGCAAATGCTTTCTTTTTACTGTTAATTGCCTGTCTTACTTCTTTGTTTAGCCACATTGGGTTTTTCCTATTTCTAGTCCTTTTATTCCCACAAGGTATAAACCGCTTACACTGCCTAACTCCCTCACAAAAAAAATGTTGGTTCCAAAATTGTGCTGATGTAAAGTAGACATGTGGGAAATGTTACTTATTAAGTATTTTGTGTGACATGTCTCTGTGATTTAATTGCATAAAAATTCAAAGTTGGAAAATTGCGAAATTTTCGCCAAATTTCCGTTTTTTTCACAAATAAACGCAGGTAATATCAAATAAATTTTACCGATATCATGAAGTACAATATGTCACGAGAAAACAGTGTCAGAATCACCAGGATCCGTTGAAACGTTCCAGAGTTATAACCTCATAAATGGACAGTGGTCAGAATTGTAAAAATTGGCCCGGTCATTAACATGCAAACCACCCTCAGGGGTAAAGGAGTTAATATATCTGATAGCGGATAATTTGTATTAGTATTGTGATGTTGTCTGCATGCTGCTTTGCTATTTCCAGGTGTCACACTTTTATTCCTGTATCTGTGGATTCTCCCTTTTGTGTTATATTTATTGGATTACTTTGATGATTATCATGTATTTATGAAATTATGTAATAAAAATGTATTTTTAACCCATTCTTGGGAATGATTATTCCTTGTTCGGTGTTCAGTGTGAACATAGACAAAGCCTCCAATATCAGGATATGGAGTGGATGGTGCTGAGCTCAGTACATCACTCCTATCCACAGTGCTGTTACTCCCGTCTTCGGTGCTGTCACTGTCAACCTTGTCACTCTCGTTTTCAGCTCTGTCACTGTCGACCTCGTTGCTCCCATCCTCGGTGCTGTCACTGTCGACCTCATCACTCTCGTTTTCGGCTCTGTCAGTGTTGACCTCGTCACTCTCGTCTTCGGTGCTGTCATTGTTGACCTAGTTGCTTTCGGCCTCGGCGCCATCAAACTTTATCTCTCCCAACATCTGCGCTGTCGCTCCTGTCCTCGTCACTCCCGGCCTCTGCGCTGTCGCTCCTGTCCTCGTCACTCCCAGCTTCGGCGCTGTCGCTCCTATCCTTGTCTCTCCCAACCTCGGGGCTGTCGCTCCTCTCGTCTCTCCCAGCCTCGGCGCTGTCGCTCCTGTCCTTGTCTCTCCCGGCCTCAGCGCTCTCGCTCTGGTGCTAGTCACTCCCGGCCTCGGCACGGTCGCTCCTGTCCTTGTCTCTCCTGGCCTCTGCGCTGTCACTCCTGTCCTTGTCACTCCCGGCCTCTGCGCTGTTGCTCCTGTCCTCGTCAGTCCCAGCCTTGGCGCTGTCGCTCCTGTCCTCGTCACTCTCAGCCTCGGCGCTGTCGCTCCTGTCCTCGTCTCTCCCAGCCTCGGTGCTGTCGCTTCTGTCCTTGTCTCTCCCAGCCTCGGCACTGTCGCTCCTGTCCTTGTCTCTCCTGGCCTTGGCGCTCTCGCTCCTGTCCTTGTCTCTCCTGGCCTCGGCGCTGTCGCTCCTGTTCTTGTCTCTACTGGCCTCGGCGCTGTCGCTCCTGTTCTTGTCTCTCCTGGCCTCGGCGCTGTCGCTCCTGTTCTTGTCTCTCCTGGCCTCGGCGCTGTCGCTCCTGTCCTTGTGTCTCCTGGCCTTGGCGCTCTCTCTCCTGTCCTCGTCACTCCCGGCCTCAGCACTGTCGCTCCTGTCCTTGTCTCTCCTGGCCTTGGCGCTCTCTCTCCTGTCCTCGTCACTCCCGGCCTCAGCACTGTCGCTCCTGTCCTCGTCACTCCCAGCCTCAGCACTGTCGCTCCTGTCCTCGTCACTCCCGGCCTCGTCACTGTCACTCCTGTCCTCGTCACTCTCGGCCTCAGCGCTGTGGCTCCTATCCTCGTCACTCCTGTCCTCGTCACTGTCACTCCTGTCCTCGTCACTCCCGGCCTCAGCACTGTAGCTCCTGTCCTCGTCACTCCCGGCCTCAGCACTGTAGCTCCTGTCCTCGTCACTCCCAGCCTCAGCACTGTCGCTCCTGTCCTCGTCACTCCCGGCCTCCTCACTGTCACTCCTGTCCTCGTCACTCTCGGCCTCAGCGCTGTCGCTCCTATCCTCGTCACTCCTGTCCTCGTCACTGTCACTCCTGTCCTCGTCACTCTCGGCCTCGGCGCTGTCACTCCTGTCCTCGTCACTCCCAACCTCTGCGCTGTCGCTCCTGTCCTCGTCACTCCCAACCTCTGCGCTGTCGCTCCTGTCCTCGTCACTCCCAGCCTCAGCACTGTCGCTCCTGTCCTCGTCACTCCCGGCCTCGACGCTGTCATTCTCAGCCTCACCATTCTGATTCTTTCTTTCTAGAACATCAGCAGAACCTGGACAAGCTGCTGAAGCATTGCCTCCTGAGCCGCTCCATGCAGGAGCTGATCGGATACTACATCACCATGGAGGAATACTACATGAGGGAGTCCGTCAACAAGGTACATGGCGATACCCAGGAGGAATAAAGGGGGCATGCACTATGGATATAGGGGATATGACTGGGGAGTGGACCGGCCTGCTGGGAGCACTGGTGGCACTGGGAATGAGGTGAGGCCTGGTACGATGCTGTTTAAGGTCGTGCTTTACCCCGTGTGTAGGCAGTGGCCATGGACACGTGTGAGCGGGGGCAGCTGATATCCAGCATGGTGGACGACGTGTTCTACATAGTGAAGAAATGCATTGGGCGGGCGCTGTCCAGCTCCAGTACTGATTGTCTCTGCGCCATGATTAACCTGTCGACAACTATGATGGAGTCTGACTTCAGGTGATTGTAGGCACATTAATGCCGTGATCTGATTCCTGCATTGCGGGGTCTGGTCGCCTTCATGTCAGGCGTCTGCCATCGATTGCAGGGAGGTCCTGTGTAACAAGCTGCGGATGGGCTTCCCGGCCACCACCTTACAGGACATCCAGCGCGGCGTGACCAGCGCCGTCAGCATCGTGCACAGCAGCCTGCAGCAGGGCAAGTTTGATACCAAGGGCATCGAGACTAACGACGAGGCCAAGATGTCCTTCCTGGTACGATGCTGAGCCTGGGGGATGGGATCCACCATTGTCACTGCTCAGACTTGTTGCCTTTTCCAGGTCAGTCTGAACAATGTGGAAGTTTGCAGTGAGAATATTATGACCCTAAAGAAGAATCTGGAGGTAAGAGGACGAGTTTACACTGGGGCCAAGGAGGCTGCGGCCGGGCAGGAAAGACACCTGTAGCCCTATGCCTTCTACAGCCGGCAGCCATGGTCTCTATTCCCCACACCGGCTCAGGCAGGTGGGCTGCGGGATGCACTGGGGGCTCATCACACACATGCTGAATAGCGGGTGGCCAGCCCGACGTTCTGTGCAGTGATCCATGTGACTATATATCAGACCCGTAAGGCTGTAGTGACGTGTGCCCCTCGCTGCGTCCCGTGTGACCGGTAAATGTTCCGCCATGTTCCAGAATGACTGCAGGAAGCTGTTTAGTCAGGACCTCGGAGGAGACCAAGCGAAGGCGAAGATCGACAGCTGCCTCTCAGATATGGCCTCTGTATCAAACAAATTCCGAGACCTCCTCCAGGTGAGTCTGGGGGTCCTGGCGGACAGGTAACGCCAGGGGGGCAGTGACACTTCTCCATTTCTCCTGAACAGGAAGGTCTGGGGGAGCTGAACACTACGGCCATTAAACCACAAGCAAAGCCGTGGATTAACCTTTTCCTGTCTGTGTCCCACAACATTGAGGAGGTGAGATTGTAGAGACCGGGGGGACGTGAGACTGACCACCGGAGTGAATCATCCCTTAACCTTATGTGTCCCAGGAGGAATTTAATGACTATGAAGCCAACGACCCCTGGGTGCAGCAGTTTATCGTGAACCTGGAGCAGCTGATGGCGGAGTTTAAGGTGGGCGCTCCTCGTGCGGCTGGGCCGGACCCTGCGCCTGTCGGGTGATGGTAGTGCAGGGTTATTGAGCGGTGTGTATCTCCCTGTAGGTCGGCCTCTCACCCATCAGCTATGAGAACCTCACCAGTCTGCTCACCAGTCTGATAGCCTTGGAGCTGGAGAAGGTGGTTTTAAAATCCACATTCAGCAGGGTAAGATGGACGCCGTGTGCCTGTGCCCCCTATAGGTAGACCCATAGTCCTCATCGTTGTCACATGTGGGGGTCCGCTCCTGCTTACTGCTCCTCTCTCCTCACAGCTCGGTGGGCTGCAGTTTGACAAGGAGCTGCGTTCTCTCATCGCTTACCTGACCACGGTTACAACATGGACCATCCGGGATAAATTTGCTCGCTTGTCCCAAATGGCAACGATTCTGAACCTGGAGCGGGTAAGTGGCAATGTGAGGCGGCCTGCGCCGGGCCCATCCGTGCCGTGTCCTGACCGCTCACACTCTCCATGTTCACAGGTGACGGAAATCCTGGATTACTGGGGTCCGAACTCTGGCCCACTGACGTGGCGCCTCACCCCTGCTGAGGTCCGCCAGGTGCTGGCCTTACGTATGGACTTCCGCAATGAAGACATTAAACGCTTGCGGCTATAACGTCGGGCTTTTGTATGGCCGGTGCGGAGCGTCCTCGTCCTCCGGGTCAGGCATGTAGACTGGAGGCTTGTAAATGTCAGGGTGACAGCACTTTATATCACAAATTCTGGGACATTTATTGATTAGGTAAGAAAATGTAATCTACAGGACAGGTCTGAAAAGAGCTGAGGAGGAATCGGCAGCCCCCACCAGGGTAAAGCGGCCCCTTGGCTCCCTGCAGAGGGCAGCTTTCACCTTCATTATCTAAATAAATCTCTCTAACATACACGTGACGACTTGTCCCGTCCGTACATGGCGCCATATCGTGCAACTAACGCAGTGATTGCCGCTGGGATCCGCTTCCGGGCCGATGCCCCACACTTGTCAGGGCCCCCGCTGCGCTCACATGCCTTGATCCAGCCGGACTGTGACGGTCTCTGTGTCCACTTGTACCCTGTGGACGCTACATCTCTCCAGGCCCTAGAAAACAGAAGAGGCGACCACAGCTATAAGCAGAGGTCAGGAATGGATTTAGGGGTGACCCCAGAGGTATCTGCACACTCCAGCAGACGGACCACCTGCTCCCGCCCTGGTGGGGGATGCCTCGTACCTGGGTGCTCTCCAGCAAGTTCTGCAGGAAGTCTCTCTGGTTTGGCTTCTTGGCCAGTACGTAGAGATAGCCGCCTCCGCCCGCCCCCGCCAGACTCTGCCCGTGCACATGCGGCTCCAGCGTGTCCATTATCCGCCGTACTGCCAGGGGCTCACAGCCGGGGGCCATGCACTTCTTCTGGCGCCAGTATGTGGAGAGACAGCGTCCAAGCAGCTGCAAGTCCCCTGCAGACAGACAGACCCCCGCGTTATTCTGCAGCCGCTGCCTATAAGCCGTATAATGGTTATCCCCCCAGTCTCACCCCTGCAGAAGGACTCTGCACAGAGCTCGGCCGTGGTCACCAGGGCGTCCACGTTCTGCAGGATGGCGGGGAGGCGAGCGTACCAGTTGCGGAGCACATCCTGAGGAGGACACAGATCTCACTTCCCACCCGTCACCGCTGCCCCCGACAGGGGCGTGGCACAGACACGGGTCGCTCACCTGCAGCAGGTTGCGGGCCAGGCGCGTCTTCCCCGTGTACACAAGCAGAAGATGTTGGTTTATCGTCTCCAAAAACCCATCAGGTACCTGAAGCCGCTCGACTTTTACATGGAGAGGAAGTTCTGGAGCTGAGCGGCCGATCTTCACTCCTGGAATCAGTCCTCCAACCTGGTCCTGCCAGCCGCCACCTGATGGCGAGGGCACGAGGAAGGAGACGGCGTTATCCTACACGAGCCACAAAGCCGAGGTACACGTGCACAACGGTGGACGTACCTGTGGTGAGCACCTGCTCCAGATGGAGAACAGCATGGAGCAGGGATTCTGCATCCACCGACCGCCCAGAAGCCTCGTACAGCACGGCCATTACTGCCCCGGCAAGGATGCTGCTTGTGCCTGCGGGAGAGGAGGGGTACGAGACCAACACGGACCCTTAAGATGAGCGTGTCCTGTGCACTGCTACAGCTTATGGGGTGGGCTCTGCGGGGGGCTGCACACTTCGAGGGCGCTTCCTCGCGGTGTATCTCATACACAGATGTCCTAAGACTTGCAGAGAAACACATCATTATGAATAGTTCTCATTTACCCAGACCGGATCCGTGGGGAAGATCAGACCACGTCTGCAGCTCAAACCCGCCACGATAGCGCACAGCGAGTTGTTCAGACAAGGACTTGTCGCTCGTCAGCTCCACCGTCCCCGAGCAGATGAATGCGGCTTTCAGTAATGCTCCTTAGGAGACAGAGACAATATGGCGTCATTTGACGGCGAGGGCCGATCTCGGCACTGACAAGCGTCTGCTCCTGCTCACCTGGCGCCTGTGGCTGGCAGTAATCCTGCAGATCATCGAGGTTCCCACAAGTCAGCTGCAGATGGATTTCTGCTCCTGCAGGGCCGCTCTTACTGTACAGACGCAGCACGGGCTCCGGTATCCGCCGAGCTCGGGCGCCAATTGGCCTTTTACCATCCACCAGCACAGCCACATTGACCACCGCCCCACCATGCTCATATGTGATGGGAGGAGTGTCGCTCCAGCCTCCTGCCAAGCAGCCGCCACGTCACAAGTGCTATGTACGGAAAAGAGTACGGGGCTGACAGCACCAAGTATGGGGGGACACTGCTGTAACTTACCAGACATATCGATGCGCGCCGGACACTCTGCAGTCACCCACCGGCCCTGAGGTGGAAGCTCCTTATCATCAATAGATACAAACATGAAGGAAGACATCACCGCTCTGCGAATTAGGATCTGCTCCGCTCCTTCATAATGTCGGGCAGCGCGGATCAACATTGCAGGTCTGGAGGGGGAAATCGAGATAGGCAGGAGCGTCAGGGCCGAGCCCAGGGACGGGAGAGTCGGGGGCCGAGCCCCGGGGACGGGAGCGTCGGGGGCCGAACCCCGGGGATGAGAGCGTTGGGGACCGAGCCACTGGAGCCGAGCCCCGGGGACGGGAGCGTCGGGGGGGCGAGCCCCGGTGACGGGAGCGTCGGGTGGACCGAGCCCCGGGGACGGGAGCGTCGGGGGGGGGGGGGCCGAGCCCCGGGGACGGGAGCGTCGGCCGGGGACGGGAGCATCGGGGGGGCCGAGCCCAAGAACATCTTTGCTTTCTCCTCACTCCACGGTATTGCACATTCATAACAATATGTCACCTGTGCAGCCACCGCTGCCGCTCTTCAGCCAGCATCTTCACACCTTGCGTGACGTTGCCTTCTTCCAGCAGCCGGTAGGCAGGAGCCCAGGCCTTGTTAGCTGCTGGTCCGCTCCTCAGTCCTCCTTCCCTGCCAGCCATACAGCCCAGGAGGTCGGCCACACATGCGAGAGTCCGGGCCGCAACCCCAGCGTCATCAGTCGTGGCAGCTACTGTGCAACAACGATAAATCTGATTATTCTGGCGGCCCGGCCCGCAGTTTCACCCGGCTGGTCCTTACATGGTACCTGTTACTAGCGACCTCTGACTGCTTGGATGTCATCTGATGAATGTTACGGGTGGACGTGGTCACCCTCTGCCCATTTTGGAGGACCTCAAATTGACATGAAAACTAACTTTGTGCAACAATTTTGTGACTTATTTTTTATGGAAGTTTTTGGTGTAAAAGCTTTAATGAATGATGTCAGGACTGGAACCCCGTGACTCCTGTGCACCAGGCAGAATATCTAACACTTGAGCTCTTCGGGCAGTTCCCTGCTAATGCAGATACCTGTACCTGTGTATTTCCCGGGCGGTTCATCTCCGCGCTGGTTCTGGTTGAACACCCTATATAAACCTGGCACTTCCCTCCTGGCGAGGTTACTGAGCTCCCAGCCTCTCGTCTGGCTGGCTCACCCGCTGCCCTCCATTACCATACCGCCATTCCCAGCCTCTGCTGCCCTTAGTGGTTGCAACTGTAAAACCTCCAATCCAGATAAGATCATAACAAATCTGCTGCACAATGCATTCCCCTCCTCTGTACCGTGGGGCTGGTGCAGTGGTCTTACCAGTATCTAGGGTGTGTAGCAGCTGGTGGTGTGTGCCCTCCAGCACTGCCGCACGGATGATGGGCATCACACTCCTCTCCTCCCTGCCACAAAGAACGCTCCGCACCTTGTCCTGGGCCTGGCTGAAGAACAGCTCCCTGCGAGCCTGTAGCGTCCTCTCCTGGTCACGATGCTGCCGGATCTGCTGCCATGACATGCGCCAGGAGCTGCGCCACAGCTGAAGTTGACGCTGCGTGTTTTGGTTCTTTGGACTGAGGAACCACAAGACGTCTCCCACCCCCAGGCTGTGAGAGGGGTGAAGGACCGGGAACAGGGGGGCAGATAACACGCTCCGCTCCTGGCTGCACCCATAGCCCCAGAGGTCGTCCGCGCTGCAAGAAACAGAGCAGATGTTCAGCGTAGAAGATGTCACCGCTACCGCCAGCTGCGCCCAACACTCACCAGATCCCCGTGATATCAAAGAAGTCCCTCCAGGGCATATTGAGAAACGTGGGCGATCCGCCCTCACCCGGGAGCTGGAGCACACAACATGCACAGGACATCACTAGACAGCGCATCCAACAACTACCCCCCCCCCCCCCCCAGCCAGCAAGACACGTACCTGCAGATGGTCATCTGTGCCCAGGAGGCTGTACACAGTCAGTGGCAAAGACTGGACTCGGATGGGATGTGCTTGGAGAATAACGTCCTTCAGGTAATGGCCTTGAAGAGCTGACGAAGCCGAGTCATCAATCCCAGTCAGGAGACACCCACTGCCCACACTCAGCGGACCCTGAGGACGGAAACATTCTCAAACTGAGACACCCCCTGCCCACACACAGCGGACCCTGAGGACGGAAACATTCTCAAACTGAGACAGCCCCTGCCCACACACAGCGGACCCTGAGGATGGAAACATTCTCAAACTGAAACCCCAGCTGCCCACACACAGCGGACCCTGAGGACGGAAACATTCTCAAACTGAGACACCCGCTGCCCACACACAGCGGACCCTGAGGATGGAAACATTCTCAAACTGAGCCACCAGCTGCCCACACACAGCGGACCCTGAGGATGGAAACATTCTCAAACTGAGACACTTACTGCCCACACTCAGCGGACCCTGAGGACGGAAACATTCTCAAACTGAGACACCCGCTGCCCACACTCAGCGGACCCTGAGGACGGAAACATTCTCAAACTGAGACAGCCCCTGCCCACACACAGCGGACCCTGAGGATGGAAACATTCTCAAACTGAAACCCCAGCTGCCCACACACAGCGGACCCTGAGGACGGAAACATTCTCAAACTGAGACACCCGCTGCCCACACACAGCGGACCCTGAGGATGGAAACATTCTCAAACTGAGCCACCAGCTGCCCACACACAGCGGACCCTGAGGATGGAAACATTCTCAAACTGAGACACTTACTGCCCACACTCAGCGGACCCTGAGGACGGAAACATTCTCAAACTGAGACACCCGCTGCCCACACTCAGCGGACCCTGAGGACGGAAACATTCTCAAACTGAGACACCCGCTGCCCACACACAGCGGACCCTGAGGACGGAAACATTCTCAAACTGAGACACCCGCTGCCCACACACAGCGGACCCTGAGGATGGAAACATTCTCAAACTGAGACACCCGCTGCCCACACACAGCGGACCCTGAGGATGGAAACCTTCTCAAACTGAAACCCCAGCTGCCCACACACAGCGGACCCTGAGGACGGAAACATTCTCAAACTGAGACACCCGCTGCCCACACTCAGCGGACCCTGAGGACGGAAACATTCTCAAACTGAGACAGCCCCTGCCCACACACAGCGGACCCTGAGGATGGAAACATTCTCAAACTGAAACCCCAGCTGCCCACACACAGCGGACCCTGAGGACGGAAACATTCTCAAACTGAGACACCCGCTGCCCACACACAGCGGACCCTGAGGATGGAAACATTCTCAAACTGAGCCACCAGCTGCCCACACACAGCGGACCCTGAGGATGGAAACATTCTCAAACTGAGACACTTACTGCCCACACTCAGCGGACCCTGAGGACGGAAACATTCTCAAACTGAGACACCCGCTGCCCACACTCAGCGGACCCTGAGGACGGAAACATTCTCAAACTGAGACACCCGCTGCCCACACACAGCGGACCCTGAGGACGGAAACATTCTCAAACTGAGACACCCGCTGCCCACACACAGCGGACCCTGAGGATGGAAACATTCTCAAACTGAGACACCCGCTGCCCACACACAGCGGACCCTGAGGATGGAAACCTTCTCAAACTGAAACCCCAGCTGCCCACACACAGCGGACCCTGAGGACGGAAACATTCTCAAACTGAGACACCCGCTGCCCACACACAGCGGACCCTGAGGATGGAAACATTCTCAAACTGAGCCACCAGCTGCCCACACACAGCGGACCCTGAGGATGGAAACATTCTCAAACTGAGACACTTACTGCCCACACTCAGCGGACCCTGAGGACGGAAACATTCTCAAACTGAGACACCCGCTGCCCACACACAGCGGACCCTGAGGACGGAAACATTCTCAAACTGAGACACCCCCTGCCCACACACAGCGGACCCTGAGGACGGAAACATTCTCAAACTGAGACACCCGCTGCCCACACACAGCGGACCCTGAGGATGGAAACATTCTCAAACTGAGACACCCGCAGCGCACACACAGCGGACCCTGAGGATGGAAACATTCTCAAACTGAGACACCCGCTGCCCACACACAGCGGACCCTGAGGATGGAAACATTCTCAAACTGAGACACCCGCAGCCCACACACAGCGGACCCTGAGGACGGAAACATTCTCAAACTGAGACACCCGCAGCGCACACACAGCGGACCCTGAGGATGGAAACATTCTCAAACTGAGACACCCGCTGCCCACACACAGCGGACCCTGAGGATGGAAACATTCTCAAACTGAGACACCCGCAGCCCACACACAGCGGACCCTGAGGATGGAAACATTCTCAAACTGAGACACCCGCTGCCCACACACAGCGGACCCTGAGGATGGAAACCTTCTCAAACTGAGACACCCGCAGCCCACACACAGCGGACCCTGAGGATGGAAACATTCTCAAACTGAGACACCCGCAGCCCACACACAGCGGACCCTGAGGATGGAAACATTCTCAAACTGAGACACCCGCTGCCCACACACAGCGGACCCTGAGGATGGAAACCTTCTCAAACTGAAACCCCAGCTGCCCACACACAGCGGACCCTGAGGACGGAAACATTCTCAAACTGAGACACCCGCTGCCCACACACAGCGGACCCTGAGGATGGAAACATTCTCAAACTGAGCCACCAGCTGCCCACACACAGCGGACCCTGAGGATGGAAACATTCTCAAACTGAGACACTTACTGCCCACACTCAGCGGACCCTGAGGACGGAAACATTCTCAAACTGAGACACCCGCTGCCCACACACAGCGGACCCTGAGGACGGAAACATTCTCAAACTGAGACACCCCCTGCCCACACACAGCGGACCCTGAGGACGGAAACATTCTCAAACTGAGACACCCGCTGCCCACACACAGCGGACCCTGAGGATGGAAACATTCTCAAACTGAGACACCCGCAGCGCACACACAGCGGACCCTGAGGATGGAAACATTCTCAAACTGAGACACCCGCTGCCCACACACAGCGGACCCTGAGGATGGAAACATTCTCAAACTGAGACACCCGCAGCCCACACACAGCGGACCCTGAGGACGGAAACATTCTCAAACTGAGACACCCGCAGCGCACACACAGCGGACCCTGAGGATGGAAACATTCTCAAACTGAGACACCCGCTGCCCACACACAGCGGACCCTGAGGATGGAAACATTCTCAAACTGAGACACCCGCAGCCCACACACAGCGGACCCTGAGGATGGAAACATTCTCAAACTGAGACACCCGCTGCCCACACACAGCGGACCCTGAGGATGGAAACATTCTCAAACTGAGACACCCGCTGCCCACACACAGTGGACCCTGAGGACGGAAACATTCTCAAACTGAGACACCCGCTGCCCACACACAGCGGACCCTGAGGATGGAAACATTCTCAAACTGAGACACTCGCTGCCCACACTCAGCGGACCCTGAGGACGGAAACATTCTCAAACTGAGACACTCGCTGCCCACACACAGCGGACCCTGAGGACGGAAACATTCTCAAACTGAGCCACCAGCTGCCCACACACAGCGGACCCTGAGGACGGAAACATTCTCAAACTGAGACACTCGCTGCCCACACACAGCGGACCCTGAGGACGGAAACATTCTCAAACTGAGCCACCAGCTGCCCACACACAGCGGACCCTGAGGATGGAAACATTCTCAATCGTGTCTGAAGAGAGTGAAGTGAGGAATTACCAGAGAGTAATATAGTCAAGTCGAGTGCGCGCCACACGAGGATGGGACGAGGGCCAGAGAGTGCACGCCGCACGAGGACTGGATGAGAGGAGAGTGCGCACCACACGAGGACGGGACAAGGGGCGGAGAGTGCGCGCCGCACGAGGATGGGACGAGGGCCAGAGAGTGCATGCCGCACGAGGACTGGATGAGAGGAGAGTGTGCACCGCACGAGGACGGGACAAGGGGCGGAGAGTGCGCGCCGCACGAGGATGGGACGAGGGCCAGAGAGTGCGCGCCGCACGAGGACTGGATGAGAGGAGAGTGCGCACCGCACGAGGACGGGACAAGGGGCGGAGAGTGCGCGCCGCACGAGGATGGAACGAGGGCCGGCGAGTGTGCGCCGCACGAGGACTGGATGAGGGGAGGACAGTGTGCGCCGCACGAAGACTGGATGAGGGTAGGACAGTGTGCGCCGCACGAGGACGGGACGAGGGCCGGCGAGTGTGCGTCGCATGAGGACGGGACGAGGGCCGGCGAGTGCGCGCCGCACGAGGACGGGACGATGGGCGGCGAGTGTGCGCCACACGAGGACTAGATGAGGGGAGGAGAGTGCATGCCGCATGAGGGCTGGTGAGTGTGCGCCGCACGAGGACTGGATTAGGGGAGAAGAGTGTGTGCCGCATGAGGACTGGATTAGGGGAGGAGAGTGCGTGCCGCATGAGGACTGGATTAGGGGAGGAGAGTGCGTGCCGCATGAGGACGGGACGAGGGCCGGCAAATGCGCATCGCACTCCATTACGGGACGAGGGGCGGCGAGTGCGCACAGCACGGGATCTGGAGGACTGGTCAGAGGTGGCAAGACCAGAGGAGGAATGGTGACTACCAGCTACACAAGGACCAGAGGACAGAACAAGAGTAGTTAGTGGCAACGCCATGAGGACTGGAGGATGGTGGTATGAGTTGATGATTTGGATTCGCCACAGTCATGTGGTTTACCTGTAGGTGACAGTTCTGGATCACGCTACCCCGGGACACGGCCACCTCTCCGCGCAGGCAGCTGTTGATCACGCAGCTTCCGTCATCCACCAGATCAGGATGCTAGAGACAGACTACACATGTAACACCGCCACACAACATCACCAAACAGCACCACACAGCGCCGCCAGATATGTGCCCCTCCAGGGTTCCAGCTGCAGCTCTGCCATGTATCAGACACAAGCTCCTGCTCCATCTTCTCCCCCGTCATCGTACCGTAATCGAGGAGTGCGCCATCTTGCTGCGGTCGCCCCCTGCTGAGGCCGCTCTGACCAGATTAGCGATGTGATCTCGAGCACGCAGGGACAGATACTCGTAGCTGCCATCTGGGATGTATACTGCAGACAGAAACAGGCCAGGAAGTCACGTCACCGCCCGAGGGTAAGGGGTGCCTGTGCGGCCACTGCTGGTACTGATGTGCAGCGGCGGGTCTGACACCAGACATGCCGTGTCTTCCACCTACCCAGGCTCAGCGGGAGGTCGTGCAGCTCCTTCCACAGGACGGAGCGAGCGTTTCTTAACTTCTGGTTGATGTGACGGCTGCCGCTCAGAAACGTCTCCTCGCTGACATCATGACACATGCTCATCAGAACGTCCAGGAACAGAGACACCTAGGAAAGCGTGTGACCATCAGCCGAGAGTGCCGGGGCCTAAGACACAAAATCCAGAGCCCCCGCTCACCTCCAGGGGCTCCGCGCCAGAGTCCACACCCTGATATGTGCAGCCGTCCAGGGGAGCAGCAGCGAGAGCGCAGAGGAAACGCTCCGCCGTCTCTGTGGACAGGAAGACGATGCCGGACACCTAGGAAAAGAGACAGTGAATGAGAAGAGAGACGAGGCGGGCCAGAGAGAGCACAGAAGAGACTGCTGAGAAAGGAGGCTGAAGGAGTAAGGGTATCTGTCAATAAATATCGAGCATTCACAGCAAAAACTAAGAGTGAGAAGGCCAGAGAGACAGCCACGACAGAAGACGGAGGATAGCCGAGACCATGAGAAAAGAGGCAACCAATGCCAAAGAGAGTGATGAACAGGAGATGGCGGAGGCGCTACCAGTGGAACGTGCTGACCGTCCAGGAGACAGGCCCGGATCTGCTCGCTGGAGCCGCGGTAAACGATGTTTCTCACAATCCCCTGTAAGAATGAGGCGGACAGTGAGATGCTAGCCACAGACGGGCCGCCGGGTCACAGACGGGGCTGCCAGGTCACAGACGGCGGCCTGGCCACAGACGGGCCGCCGGGCTGCAGACAGGCCACTGGGTCACAGAAGAACCACCTGGCCACAGACGGGGCTGCCGGGTCACAGACGGCGACCAGGCCACAGACGGGCCGCCGGGCCACAGACGGGCCGCTGGGTCACAGACGGGCTGCCTACACCTACCTGCTTATCTGCCAGGTACACGCCGTGGTCCTTGGCATATTCTGGGGTTCCCGGCAGCGAGATGACACGAGCCCCCCTAAACTGCATCCAGTTAATTTCTATACACACAATGAGGTGAGGTAAGGGAGAAGGTCAGTAGGCAGGGTGCTGGATGGGGATGGAGGACTGGGAGCGACGTGGGGGGGCAGGACTCACGTGGCTTCGACTGAAGGGTCAGGGTCATGTCCGTACTGCAGATCCAGACACCAGGAGGAGAGTCGGGACACAGCTAACGAGGCGGGCAAATGAGAAGTCACACATTACGGAGAAAGTCACCCTGTGCCGCAGAGCAGACAGGCCAGCAGCCAGACCTCGCGCCTCACCTGGTGTCTCAGTGTGCTCAGCAGACTGTCCACGTTACAGGTGACAGCGTCCACTGCCATCTGAGAATTCTCCACAGGAAGAGCCGTGAAACCTCGTCCACAGTCATCAAATAAGAAATCTCGACCCTGGAAGAAATGGATGAGGTGTCCTCAGCCCCCGACCTCAGCCGCACATCCCCCCCAACACCAGCACTCACTGTGTGCAGGATGAGCAGCCGCGCGCCCTGGAGGACATCAGAGGAAACCACCTACAAGAAGGCGACATCATGAAGACTGCCGACATATCCACAGAGGATGACATCACACACACGCTCCACCTCACCGTGTATCCAGCCCGGGCGCTCAGATGCTCTGCAGCCACCAGGAGGGCATTCAGGGTGGCCCCTCCACTTCCCACATGAGCCTGAGGGTCTTCCACAGTCAGAATAAGTGTGTCAGATGGAAGAATCCCCTGACGCTGCCGGATCTCTAATTCTAGAATATCATCAATGGATAACAGGAGTGACAGATGATAATATGCAACAGTGTTATACTCCAGAGCTGCACTGTGTACATACATTACATTACTGATCCTGAGTTACATCCTGTATTATACCCCAGAGCTGCACTCTATATTCTGCTGTTGCAGTCACTGTGTACATACATTACATTACTGATCCTGAGTTACATCCTGTATTATACCCCAGAGCTGCACTCACTATTCTGCTCTTGCAGTTGTGAGGATAATGTATATTATAAGTTTTAGTTTCTCTTGCAAGCACATATAGGGTGGGCATTGACCCCCCTTCACTCTGTGTTTTGCTGGGGTTATTGTTTCTAGCTGCAAATTCCAGGGTCTGAGCAACTTACTCATTCCCTCCTACAAAAGGAATTTATACGACCGCTGTAGTTGCAATAGACAATTGTACCAGCTAAAACTGTCTGATATCTCTATCAAGACATGAAGTCCTTTGTCCCATTATAATAAGATATTGGGCCAACGATTTAGGCTAGGAAAATAATAAGTCCATTTTGCGAATCTCCATCGGCGGATCTATCAGCCACTGTAAGCGCGAGCCTCTAATTCCAACAGGTAAAAAAGTACAGATTTCTCCGGAACTGTGTGTCCCAACTAGCCCGAACTTGGTACCAATAGAAAGCCAATTGTAAAATATGAAGAATGAGGGGTGTGCTGGAATTCTGACATGTTCTGGAGTGGAGATACGAGCATTATAAAACTTTGTGTTAAATTTGGTAAGTTTGAGTAAAGGGGAGGCTCCAAGGAAACCAAGCCTTTTAGTGATGTCACCAGGCTGAGCTATAAGTTTTAGGCAAGGCACCCAGCAGTGAGTCTTACCTGAGGAGCTCTTACTGCCAGCCCTGATGCATTGGGATATTTGGGAACTCCGCCCACTAGCCTGGTTTTGCCTGCAATGTCCTGAACACATGTAAGTGTTAATTTCTCATTTAACCCCTGTTATTTTTATAATTACCTTGTACATATTTTCAATTGTCTCTTTTGGAACATCCTTGTAATATTTTTTACAAACACTGCCTATCTTACAGAGTAAAATATCTAAATTACTAGTTTCGTTCTTCCTGCTCTAAAACGTACCCCAAGTGTTCTGAAGGGAATTACGCTACTGTTTTGGGTTAGCTTCGGACCCGTTTAATCGAAGCTGGTGGCAGCATACCGTGTGCTGTGCCTTTGGTAGTCATTGTAGCGACGGCGGCGTTGATAATTATTGTTCCTGCCTGAGTGGGAGTAGTTATATTGCCTCGCTGCAGCATGCCCAATAGCCAGTACATAGCAGGCAGCCTTTCTGGTGACTAATTACCCTAGGTGCAGTACCTAATCTGACCTGAGGGTAAGGGGGCACCAGAGAGCTGCAAGTTCTCAAGCGGATCTGTAAAGCGGGACATACATACAGTCATGGCCAAAAGTATTGACACCCCTGCAATTCTGTCAGATAATACTCAGTTTCTTCCTGAAAATGATTGCAAACACAAATTCTTTGGTATTATCATCATTTAATTTGTCTTAAATAAAAAAACACAAAAGAGATTGAAGCAAAAAGCAAAATATTGATCATTTCACACGAAACTCCAAAAATGGACCAGACAAAAGTATTGGCACCCTCAGCCTAATACTTGGTTGCACAACCTTTAGCCAAAATAACTGCGACCAACCGCTTCCAGTAACATCAATGAGTTTCTTACAATGCTCTGCTGGAATTTTAGACCATTACTCTTTGGCAAACTGCTCCATGTCCCTGATATTTGAAGGCTGCCTTCTCCAAACTGCCATTTTTAGACCTCTCCACAGGTGTTCTATGGGATTCAGGTCTGGACTCATTGCTGGCCACCTTAGAAGTCTCCAGTGCTTTCTCTCAAACCATTTTCTAGTGCTTTTTGAAATGTGTTTTGGGTCATTGTTCTGCTGGAAGACCCATGACCTCTGAGGGAGACCCAGCTTTCTCACACTGGGCCCTACATTATGCTGCAAAATTTGTTGGTAGTCTTCAGACTTCATAATGCCATGCACACGGTCAAGCAGTCCAGTGCCAGAGGCAGCAAAGCAACCCCAAAACATCAGGGAACCTCCACCATGTTTGACTGTAGGGACCGTGTTCTTTTCTTTGAATGCCTCTTTTTTTCTCCTGTAAACTCTATGTTGATGCCTTTGCCCAAAAAGCTCTACTTTTGTCTCATCTGACTAGAGAACATTCTTCAAAAACGTTTTAGGCTTTTTCAGGTTAGTTTTGGCAAACTCCAGCCTGGCTTTTTTATGTCTCGGGGTAAGAAGTGGGGTCTTCGTGGGTCTCCTACCATACAGTCCCTTTTCATTCAGATGCCGACGGATAGTACGGGTTGACACTGTTGTACCCTCAGACTGCAGGGCAGCTTGAACTTGTTTGGATGTTAGTCGAGGTTCTTTATCCAACATCCGCACAATCTTGCGTTGAAATCTCTTGTTAATTTTTCTTTTCCGTCCACATCTAGGGAGGTTAGCCACAGTACCATGGGCTTTACACTTCTTGATGACATTGTGCACGGTAGACACAGGAACATTCAGGTCTTTGGAGATGGACTTGTAGCCTTGAGATTGCTCATGCTTCCTCACACTTTGGTTTCCCAAGACCTCAGACAGTTCTTTGGTCTTCTTTCTTTTCTCCATGCTCAATGTGGTTCACACAAGGACACAGGACAGAGGTTGAGTCAACTTTAATCCATGTCACCTGGCTGCAAGTATGATTTAGTTATTGCCAACACCTGTTAGGTGCCACAGGTAAGTTACAGGTGCTGTTAATTACACTAATTACAGAAGCATCACATCATTTTTCGAACAGTGCCAATACTTTTGTCCAACCCCTTTTTATGTTTGGTGTGGAATTATATCCAATTTGGCTTTAGGACAATTCTTTTTGTGTTTTTTTCATTTAAGACAAATTAAATGAAGATAAGAATACCAAATAATGTGTGTTTGCAATCATTTTCAGGAAGAAACTGAGTATTATCTGACAGAATTGCAGGGGTGTCAATACTTTTGGCCATGACTGTAAATCCCTGCAGTTCGTGGTATAGTAAAGAGCAGTGGGATACCTAGAATAAGCCCCTGCTGTAAACTAAGAGGTCAATAGCCTTGTGTGTGTTGTTTCATCACATTGTAGCAGTGGAGGGATAACTAAGATAAGCCCCCTGCACATGTGATAGCCGTCTGTTGGCCTAAAGTTACCCCGATCTGTGACGTAGGGGTGACAGTCACGGTGTGAATCGTGACAGCAGTCATCACTACATTTTAGTCCACTGCTCTTATACAATGTTCTGCATCTCTTCGGTTACTTCAAAGGGATTTTCCCACGAACAAACGTTCATTTTATTCACTAGATCTTGTAATACTAATTGGATGTGATGAGTAAAATGTTCCTGTGCTGATATAATCTTATAACTGTGCCTCTGCTGTGTCCTGTGTTATGGTCGTGTACGACCATACAGGAACATGGTTTGACCATACCACATCTCCTGGACGGTGGGGGAAGAGCTATACAGACTGCTGATTTTTTTTAGATAAAACATTTCTTAATAACGGGCAGTGAAATGTTTCATCTCACAAGAACAATTAGCTGTGATCCCCGTGATATAATGTCAGTCCAATTTTGAAAGGGAGATGTGGTATGATCAGACCATGTTCCTGCATGGTCAAACATGACCATAACACAGGACACAGCAGGGGACAATTATGAGATTATCTCAGCACAGGAGCATTTTATTTATCATCCAGTTGTGGAAATTATTAATATTCCAAGATCTATTCATTAAGATGATCTTTTGTTTGTGGGAAAATCCCTTTAAAGGGAACCTGTCACCATGAAACTGCAATCCAAACTGCAGGCACCATGATATAGAGCAGGAGGAGCCGGGCAGAGCGATAGATCGTATAATGAGACAAGAGTCAGGATGTTTGGTCCAGTGGGCGGTCCCATCAGTGACGGACAGCTGTAGAAGAGTGCAAACTACAGAGATAGCTGTCAATCAATGATAGGACCGCCCACTGGACCCAACATCCCAGAAAGAGCAGAGGTCAAATGGTTAAAACTAGGTTAAACTGAGTCTGGACTCGCTACACTGCATAATAATCTCCTCCGCTCCCTTGGGTCCATAACATGCTGCCTGCAGATTGCACTGCATTATCAGGGAGACGGGTTATTTCATGGATTTTTTTTTAATCTTGGCTCCAGAGACACATAATCTGAGTGACGAGCGCCGGCCGTCTGGGGGTGAAGCTGCTATCGAGTTTAGAGGGGTCTCACCTCTATGGAAAGCCTGGACGCTGTCCTTGTGCTGACAGGTGAGAACCAAAACCGTCCAGTCCGTGTTCACATCCATCCTGACCTCTGTCCACCTGAAAGGAAATATGGGGGTCTGTTACACCCCCTATACTTATACCGCAGGGTCTATTACACCCCCTATACTTATACCGCAGGGTCTGTTACACCCCCTATACTTATACCGCAGGGTCTATTACACCCCCTATACTTATACCGCAGGGTCTGTTACACCCCCTATACTTATACCGCAGGGTCTATTACACCCCCTATACTTATACCGCAGGGTCTATTACACCCCCTATACTTATACCGCAGGGTCTATTACACCCCCTATACTTATACCGCAGGGTCTATTACACCCCCTATACTTATACCGCAGGGTCTGTTACACCCCCTATACTTATACCGCAGGGTCTATTACACCCCCTATACTTATACCGCAGGGTCTATTACACCCCCCTATACTTATACCGCAGGGTCTATTACACCCCCCTATACTTATACCGCAGGGTCTATTACACCCCCTAAACTTATACTGCAGGGTCTATTACACCCACCATATTTATACCGCAGGGTCTATTACACCCTCTATACTTATACCGCAGGGTCTATTACACCCCCTAAACTTATACCGCAGGGTCTATTACACCCCCTAAACTTATACCGCAGGGTCTATTACACCCCCTATACTTATACCGCAGGGTCTGTTACACCCCCTATACTTATACCGCAGGGTCTATTACACCCCCCTATACTTATACCGCAGGGTCTATTACACCCCCTAAACTTATACCGCAGGGTCTATTGCACCCCCTATACTTATACCGCAGGGTCTGTTACACCCCCTATACTTATACCGCAGGGTCTATTGCACCCCTTATACTTATACCGCAGGGTCTATTGCACCCCCTATACTTATACCGCAGGGTCTATTACACCCCCCTATACTTATACCGCAGGGTCTATTACACCCCCCTATACTTATACCGCAGGGTCTATTACACCCCCTAAACTTATACTGCAGGGTCTATTACACCCACCATATTTATACCGCAGGGTCTATTACACCCTCTATACTTATACCGCAGGGTCTATTACACCCCCTAAACTTATACCGCAGGGTCTATTACACCCCCTAAACTTATACCGCAGGGTCTATTACACCCCCTATACTTATACTGCAGGGTCTGTTACACCCCCTATACTTATACCGCAGGGTCTATTACACCCCCTATACTTATACTGCAGGGTCTGGTACACCCCCTATACTTATACCGCAGGGTCTATTACACCCCCTATACTTATACCGCAGGGTCTATTACACCCCCTATACTTATACTGCAGGGTCTGGTACACCCCCTATACTTATACCGCAGGGTCTATTACACCCCCTATACTTATACTGCAGGGTCTATTACACCCCCTATACTTATACTGCAGGGTCTATTACACCCCCTATACTTATACTGCAGGGTCTATTACACGCCCTATACTTATACTGCAGGGTCTATTACACCCCCCTATACTTATACTGCAGGGTCTATTACACCCCCCTATACTTATACTGCAGGGTCTATTACACCCCCCTATACTGCAGGGTCTATTACACCCCCCTATACTTATACTGCAGGGTCTATTACACCCCCCTATACTTATACTGCAGGGTCTATTACACCCCCCTATACTGCAGGGTCTATTACACCCCCTATACTTATACTGCAGGGTCTATTACACCCCCTATACTTATACTGCAGGGTCTATTACACCCCCTATACTTATACTGCAGGGTCTATTACACCCCCCTATACTTATACTGCAGGGTCTATTACACCCCCTATACTTATACTGCAGGGTCTATTACACCCCCCTATACTTATACTGCAGGGTCTATTACACCCCCTATACTTATACTGCAGGGTCTATTACACCCCCTATACTTATACCGCAGGGTCTATTACACCCCCTATACTTATACTGCAGGGTCTATTACACCCCCCTATACTTATACTGCAGGGTCTATTACACCCCCTATACTTATACTGCAGGGTCTATTACACCCCCTATACTTATACCGCAGGGTCTATTACACCCCCTATACTTATACCGCAGGGTCTATTACACCCCCTATACTTATACTGCAGGGTCTATTACACCCCCTATACTTATACTGCAGGGTCTATTACACCCCCCTATACTGCAGGGTCTATTACACCCCCTATACTTATACCGCAGGGTCTATTACACCCCCTATACTTATACTGCAGGGTCTATTACACCCCCTATACTTATACTGCAGGGTCTATTACACCCCCTATACTTATACTGCAGGGTCTATTACACCCCCTATACTTATACTGCAGGGTCTATTACACCCCCTATACTTATACTGCAGGGTCTATTACACCCCCTATACTTATACTGCAGGGTCTATTACACCCCCCTATACTGCAGGGTCTATTACACCCCCTATACTTATACCGCAGGGTCTATTACACCCCCTATACTTATACTGCAGGGTCTATTACACCCCCTATACTTATACCGCAGGGTCTATTACACCCCCTATACTTATACTGCAGGGTCTATTACACCCCCTATACTTATACTGCAGGGTCTATTACACCCCCTATACTTATACCGCAGGGTCTATTACACCCCCTATACTTATACCGCAGGGTCTATTACACCCCCTATACTTATACCGCAGGGTCTATTACACCCCCTATACTTATACTGCAGGGTCTATTACACCCCCTATACTTATACTGCAGGGTCTATTACACCCCCTATACTTATACTGCAGGGTCTATTACACCCCCCTATACTGCAGGGTCTATTACACCCCCTATACTTATACTGCAGGGTCTATTACACCCCTAAACTTATACTGCAGGGTCTATTACACCCCCTATACTTATACTGCAGGGTCTATTACACCCCCTAAACTTATACTGCAGGGTCTATTACACCCCCTATACTTATACTGCAGGGTCTATTACACCCCCTATACTTATACTGCAGGGTCTATTACACCCCCTATACTTATACTGCAGGGTCTATTACACCCCTCTATACTGCAGGGTCTATTACACCCCCTATACTTATACTGCAGGGTCTATTACACCCCCTAAACTTATACTGCAGGGTCTATTACACCCCCTATACTTATACTGCAGGGTCTATTACACCCCCTATACTTATACTGCAGGGTCTATTACACCCCCCTATACTGCAGGGCCTATTACACCCCCTATACTTATACTGCAGGGTCTATTACACCCCCTAAACTTATACTGCAGGGTCTATTACACCCCCTATACTTATACTGCAGGGTCTATTACACCCCCTATACTTATACTGCAGGGTCTATTACACCCCCCTATACTTATACTGCAGGGTCTATTACACCCCTAAACTTATACTGCAGGGTCTATTACACCCCCTATACTTATACTGCAGGGTCTATTACACCCCCCTATACTTATACTGCAGGGTCTATTACACCCCCCTATACTTATACTGCAGGGTCTATTACACCCCCTATACTTATACTGCAGGGTCTATTACACCCCCCTATACTTATACTGCAGGGTCTATTACACCCCCCTATACTTATACTGCAGGGTCTATTACACCCCCCTATACTTATACTGCAGGGTCTATTACACCCCCCTATACTTATACTGCAGGGTCTATTACACCCCCTATACTTATACTGCAGGGTCTATTACACCCCCTATACTTATACTGCAGGGTCTATTACACCCCCTATACTTATACTGCAGGGTCTATTACACCCCCTATACTTATACTGCAGGGTCTATTACACCCCCCTATACTTATACTGCAGGGTCTATTACACCCCCCTATACTTATACTGCAGGGTCTATTACACCCCCTATACTTATACTGCAGGGTCTATTACACCCCCTATACTTATACTGCAGGGTCTATTACACCCCCCTATACTTATACTGCAGGGTCTATTACACCCCCTATACTTATACTGCAGGGTCTATTACACCCCCTATACTTATACTGCAGGGTCTATTACACCCCCTATACTTATACTGCAGGGTCTATTACACCCCCTATACTTATACTGCAGGGTCTATTACACCCCCCTATACTTATACTGCAGGGTCTATTACACCCCCTAAACTTATACTGCAGGGTCTATTACACCACCTATACTTATACTGCAGGGTCTATTACACCCCCTATACTTATACTGCAGGGTCTATTACACCCCCCTATACTTATACTGCAGGGTCTATTACACCCCCTATACTTATACTGCAGGGTCTATTACACCCCCTATACTTATACTGCAGGGTCTATTACACCCCTATACTTATACTGCAGGGTCTATTACACCCCCTATACTTATACTGCAGGGTCTATTACACCCCCTATACTTATACTGCAGGGTCTATTACACCCCCTATACTTATACTGCAGGGTCTATTACACCCCCTATACTTATACTGCAGGGTCTATTACACCCCCTATACTTATACTGCAGGGTCTATTACACCCCCTAAACTTATACTGCAGGGTCTATTACACCCCCTATACTTATACTGCAGGGTCTATTACACCCCCTATACTTATACTGCAGGGTCTATTACACACCCTATACTTATACTGCAGGGTCTATTACACCCCCCTATACTTATACTGCAGGGTCTATTACACCCCCCTATACTTATACTGCAGGGTCTATTACACCCCCCTATACTTATACTGCAGGGTCTATTACACCCCCTATACTTATACTGCAGGGTCTATTACACCCCCTATACTTATACTGCAGGGTCTATTACACCCCCCTATACTTATACTGCAGGGTCTATTACACCCCCTATACTTATACTGCAGGGTCTATTACACCCCCTATACTTATACTGCAGGGTCTATTACACCCCCTAAACTTATACTGCAGGGTCTATTACACCCCCTAAACTTATACTGCAGGGTCTATTACACCCCCTATACTTATACTGCAGGGTCTATTACACCCCTATACTTATACCGCAGGGTCTATTACACCCCCCTATACTTATACTGCAGGGTCTATTACACCCCCTATACTTATACTGCAGGGTCTATTACACCCCCTATACTTATACTGCAGGGTCTATTACACCCCCTATACTTATACTGCAGGGTCTATTACACCCCCTATACTTATACTGCAGGGTCTATTACACCCCTATACTTATACCGCAGGGTCTATTACACCCCTAAACTTATACTGCAGGGTCTATTACACCCCTAAACTTATACTGCAGGGTCTATTACACCCCTAAACTTATACTGCAGGGTCTATTACACCCCCTATACTTATACTGCAGGGTCTATTACACCCCCTATACTTATACTGCAGGGTCTATTACACCCCTAAACTTATACTGCAGGGTCTATTACACCCCCTAAACTTATACTGCAGGGTCTATTACACCCCCCTATACTTATACTGCAGGGTCTATTACACCCCCTATACTTATACTGCAGGGTCTATTACACCCCCTATACTTATACTGCAGGGTCTATTACACCCCCTATACTTATACTGCAGGGTCTATTACACCCCTATACTTATACCGCAGGGTCTATTACACCCCTAAACTTATACTGCAGGGTCTATTACACCCCTAAACTTATACTGCAGGGTCTATTACACCCCTAAACTTATACTGCAGGGTCTATTACACCCCCTATACTTATACTGCAGGGTCTATTACACCCCCTATACTTATACTGCAGGGTCTATTACACCCCTAAACTTATACTGCAGGGTCTATTACACCCCTAAACTTATACTGCAGGGTCTATAGCCCCCTCCCTCCTTTCTCCACGTTTACCTCACTCCCGGACATCAGCTGACGGCACAGATCACGTGCTCCCGCGCAGACTTCTGGGAAGTGTAGTTTTCTTTTATGTTGGATGGGGGTGCAGAGCCCCGGAGCACCAGCAGGTGGAGCCCTTCAGCCGTAATAATGTCCTGCAGCAAACAGCAGGTGCATCTAATCCTCACTGTGCAAAACCGCGTGCAGAGCCGTGTATCTAATCCTACTCTCTATGATGCTGCCTGCTGAGCTGCGTATCCAATCCCTGTGTGTATACAGTACATCTTGTATCCAGGTGACATGATGTTTACAGTACAGTGATACAATGTTTCCTTGAGGCTTCTATAGATGTGGTCTGACCTCATGTTATGTCCTTTTGGAGCTCTGCCTAATCCTCTCCTGTGTGATACTGTCTGCTGAGCTGTGTATCTAATCCTCTCCTGTGTGATACTGACTGCTGAGCCGTGTATCTAATCCCATCCTGTGTGATACTGTCTGCTGAGCCGTGTATCTAATCCTCTCCTGTGTGATACTGTCTGCTGAGCTGTGTATCTAATCCTCTCCTGTGTGATACTGACTGCTGAGCCGTGTATCTAATCCTATACTGTGTGATACTGTCTGCTGAGCTGTGTATCTAATCCTCTCCTGTGTGATACTGTCTGCTGAGCTGTGTATCTAATCCTCTCCTGTGTGATACTGTCTGCTGAGCTGTGTATCTAATCCTATCCTGTGTGATACTGACTGCTGAGCTGTGTATCTAATCCTATCATGTGTGATACTGTCTGCTGAGCCGTGTATCTAATCCTCTCCTGTGTGATACTGACTGCTGAGCCGTGTATCTAATCCTATACTGTGTGATACTGTCTGCTGAGCTGTGTATCTAATCCTCTCCTGTGTGATACTGTCTGCTGAGCCGTGTATCTAATCCTATCCTGTGTGATACTGTCTGCTGAGCTGTGTATCTAATCCTCTCCTGTGTGATACTGTCTGCTGAGCCGTGTATCTAATCCTCTCCTGTGTGATACTGTCTGCTGAGCCGTGTATCTAATCCTATCCTGTGTGATACTGTCTGCTGAGCCGTGTATCTAATCCTCTCCTGTGTGATACTGACTGCTGAGCCGTGTATCTAATCCTATCCTGTGTGATACTGACTGCTGAGCCGTGTATCTAATCCTATCCTGTGTGATACTGACTGCTGAGCCGTGTATCTAATCCTCTCCTGTGTGATACTGTCTGCTGAGCCGTGTATCTAATCCTATCCGGTATGATACTGTCTGCTGAGCCGTGTATCTAATCCTATCCTGTGTGATACTGTCTGCTGAGCCGTGTATCTAATCCTATCCTGTGTGATACTGACTGCTGAGCCGTGTGTCTAATCCTATCCTGTGTGATACTGACTGCTGAGCCGTGTATCTAATCCTCTCCTGTGTGATACTGACTGCTGAGCTGTGTATCTAATCCTCTCCTGTGTGATACTGACTGCTGAGCTGTGTATCTAATCCTCTCCTGTGTGATACTGACTGCTGAGCCGTGTATCTAATCCTCTCCTGTGTGATACTGACTGCTGAGCTGTGTATCTAATCCTCTCATGTGTGATACTGACTGCTGAGCCGTGTATCTAATCCTCTCCTGTGTGATACTGTCTGCTGAGCCCAGTATCTAATCCTCTCCTGTGTGACACTGACTGCTGAGCCCAGTATCTAATCCTCTCCTGTGTGACACTGACTGCTGAGCCCAGTATCTAATCCTCTCCTGTGTGATACTGACTGCTGAGCTGTGTATCTAATCCTATCCTGTGTGATACTGTCTGCTGAGCCGTGTATCTAATCCCATCCTTTGTGATACTGACTGCTGAGCCGTGTATCTAATCCTCTCCTGTGTGATACTGTCTGCTGAGCCCAGTATCTAATCCTCTCCTGTGTGATACTGTCTGCTGAGCCGTGTATCTAATCCTCTCCTGTGTGATACTGTCTGCTGTGTATCTAATCCCATCCTTTGTGATACTGACTGCTGAGCCCAGTATCTAATCCTCTCCTGTGTGATACTGACTGCTGAGCTGTGTATCTAATCCTCTCCTGTGTGATACTGACTGCTGAGCTGTATCTAATCCTATCCTGTGTGATACTGACTGCTGAGCTGTATCTAATCCTCTCCTGTGATACTGACTGCTGAGCTGTGTATCTAATCCTATCCTGTGTGATACTGTCTGCTGAGCCGTGTATCTAATCCTATCCTGTGTGATACTGACTGCTGAGCTGTATCTAATCCTCTCCTGTGTGATACTGACTGCTGAGCTGTGTATCTAATCCTATCCTGTGTGATACTGTCTGCTGAGCCGTGTATCTAATCCTCTCCTGTGTGATACCGACTGCTGAGCTCTGTACCTAATCCTCTCCTGTGTGATACTGTCTGCTGTGTATCTAATCCTCTCCTGTGTGATACTGACTGCTGAGCTCTGTATCTAATCCTATCCTGTGATACTGACTGCTGAGCCGTGTATCTAATCCTCTCCTGTGTGATACTGACTGCTGAGCCGTGTATCTAATGCTCTCCTGTGTGATACTGACTGCTGAGCCGTGTATCTAATCCTATCCTGTGTGATACTGACTGCTGAGCTGTATCTAATCCTCTCCTGTTTGATACTGACTGCTGAGCCGTGTATCTAATCCTCTCCTGTGTGATACTGTCTGCTGAGCCGTGTATCTAATCCTATTCTATGTGATACTGTCTGCTGAGCCGTGTATCTAATCCTATCCTGTGTGATACTGACTGCTGAGCCGTGTATCTAATCCTCTCCTGTGTGATACTGACTGCTGAGCTGTGTATCTAATCCTCTCCTGTGTGATACTGTCTGCTGAGCTGTATCTAATGCTATCCTGTGTGATACTGACTGCTGAGCTGTATCTAATCCTCTCCTGTGTGATATTGACTGCTGAGCCGTGTATCTAATCCTATCCTGTGTGATACTGACTGCTGAGCCGTGTATCTAATCCTCTCCTGTGTGATACTGACTGCTGAGCTGTGTATCTAATCCTCTCCTGTGTGATACTGTCTGCTGAGCTGTATCTAATGCTATCCTGTGTGATACTGACTGCTGAGCTGTATCTAATCCTCTCCTGTGTGATATTGACTGCTGAGCCGTGTATCTAATCCTCTCCTGTGTGATACTGACTGCTGAGCCGTGTATCTAATCCTCTCCTGTGTGATACTGACTGCTGAGCCGTGTATCTAATCCTATCCTGTGTGATACTGACTGCTGAGCTGTATCTAATCCTCTCCTGTGTGATACTGACTGCTGAGCTGTGTATCTAATCCTCTCCTGTGTGATACTGTCTGCTGAGCCATGCATCTAATCCTATCCTGTGTGATACTGACTGCTGAGCTGTATCTAATCCTATCCTGTGTGATACTGACTGCTGAGCTGTATCTAATCCTCTCCTGTGATACTGACTGCTGAGCTGTGTATCTAATCCTATCCTGTGTGATACTGTCTGCTGAGCCGTGTATCTAATCCTATCCTGTGTGATACTGTCTGCTGAGCTGTATCTAATCCTCTCCTGTGTGATACTGACTGCTGAGCTGTGTATCTAATCCTCTCCTGTGTGATACTGTCTGCTGAGCCGTGTATCTAATCCTCTCCTGTGTGATACTGTCTGCTGAGCCGTGTATCTAATCCTCTCCTGTGTGATACTGTCTGCTGAGCCGTGTATCTAATCCTCTCCTGTGTGATACTGTCTGCTGAGCCGTGTATCTAATCCTCTCCTGTGTGATACTGACTGCTGAGCCGTGTATCTAATATATCCTGTGTGATACTGACTGCTGAGCCGTGTATCTAATCCTCTCCTGTGTGATACTGACTGCTGAGCCGTGTATCTAATATATCCTGTGTGATACTGACTGCTGAGCCGTGTATCTAATCCTCTCGTGTGATACTGACTGCTGAGCCGTGTATCTAATCCTCTCCTGTGTGATACTGACTGCTGAGCCGTGTATCTAATCCTCTCCTGTGTGATACTGACTGCTGAGCCGTGTATCTAATCCTCTCCTATGTGATACTGACTGCTGAGCCGTGTATCTAATCCTCCCCTGTGTGATACTGACTGCTGAGCCGTGTATCTAATCCTCTCCTGTGTGATACTGATTGCTGAGCCGTGTATCTAATCCTATCCTGTGTAATACTGACTGCTGAGCCGTGTATCTAATCCCATCCTGTGTGATACTGACTGCTGAGCTGTGTATCTAATCCCATCCTGTGTGATACTGACTGCTGAGCTGTGTATCTAATCCCATCCTGTGTGATACTGACTGCTGAGCCGTGTATCTAATCCTCTCCTGTATGATACTGTCTGCTGAGCCGTGTATCTAATCCTCTCCTGTGTGATACTGTCTGCTGAGCCGTGTATCTAATCCTCTCCTGTGTGATACTGTCTGCTGAGCCGTGTATCTAATCCTCTCCTGTGTGATACTGCTGAGCCGTGTATCTAATCCTCTCAAGTGTGATACTGACTGCTGAGCCGTGTATCTAATCCCATCCTGTGTGATACTGTCTGCTGAGCCGTGTATCTAATCCCATCCTGTGTGATACTGTCTGCTGAGCCGTGTATCTAATCTCATCCTGTGTGATACTGTCTGCTGAGCCGTGTATCTAATCCCATCCTGTGTGATACTGTCTGCTGAGGTGTGTATCTAATCCTCTCCTGTGTGATACCGTCTGCTGAGCTGTGTATCTAATCCTATCCTGTGATACTGACTGCTGAGCCGTGTATCTAATCCTATCCTGTGTGATACTGTCTGCTGAGCCGTGTATCTAATCCTCTCCTGTGTGATACTGTCTGCTGAGCCGTGTATCTAATCCTCTCCTGTGTGATACTGACTGCTGAGCCGTGTATCTAATCCTCTCAAGTGTGATACTGACTGCTGAGCCGTGTATCTAATCCCATCCTGTGTGATACTGTCTGCTGAGCCGTGTATCTAATCCCATCCTGTGTGATACTGTCTGCTGAGCCGTGTATCTAATCTCATCCTGTGTGATACTGTCTGCTGAGCCGTGTATCTAATCCCATCCTGTGTGATACTGTCTGCTGAGGTGTGTATCTAATCCTCTCCTGTGTGATACCGTCTGCTGAGCTGTGTATCTAATCCTATCCTGTGTGATACTGACTGCTGGGCCGTGTATCTAATCCTAGCCTGTGTGATACTGTCTGCTGAGCCGTGTATCTAATCCTCTCCTGTGTGATACTGTCTGCTGAGCCGTGTATCTAATCCTATCCTGTGTGATACCGACTGCTGAGCCGTGTATCTACTCCTATCCTGTGTGATACTGTCTGCTGAGCTGTGTATCTAATCCTCTCCTGTGTGATACTGACTGCTGAGCTGTGTATCTAATCCTATCCTGTGTGATACTGTCTGCTGAGCTGTGTATCTAATCCTATCCTGTGTGACACGGCCTGCTGAGCTGTGTATCTAATCCTCTCCTGTGTGATACTGACTGCTGAGCCGTGTATCTAATCCTATCCTGTGTGATACTGTCTGCTGAGCCGTGTATCTAATCCTCTCCTGTGTGATACTGACTGCTGAGCCGTGTATCTAATCCTATCCTGTGTGATACTGTCTGCTGAGCTGTGTATCTAATCCTCTCCTGTGTGATACTGACTGCTGAGCTGTGTATCTAATCCTCTCCTGTGTGATACTGACTGCTGAGCCGTGTATCTAATCCTCTCCTGTGTGATACTGTCTGCTGAGCTGTGTATCTAATCCTCTCCTGTGTGATACTGTCTGCTGAGCCGTGTATCTAATCCTATCCTGTGTGATACTGTCTGCTGAGGTGTGTATCTAATCCTATCCTGTGTGATACTGACTGCTGAGCTGTGCTGAGCTGTGTATCTAATCCTATCCTGTGTGATACTGTCTGCTGAGCCGTGTATCTAATCCTCTCCTGTGTGATACTGACTGCTGAGCTGTGTATCTAATCCTCTCCTGTGTGATTCTGACTGCTGAGCCGTGTATCTAATCCTCTCCTGTGTGATACTGACTGCTGAGCTGTGTATCTAATCCTCTCCTGTGTGATACTGTCTGCTGAGCTATATCTAATGCTATCCTGTGTGATACTGACTGCTGAGCTGTATCTAATCCTCTCCTGTGTGATATTGACTGCTGAGCCGTGTATCTAATCCTCTCCTGTGTGATACTGACTGCTGAGCTGTCTATCTAATCCTCTCCTGTGTGATACTGTCTGCTGAGCTGTATCTAATGCTATCCTGTGTGATACTGACTGCTGAGCTGTATCTAATCCTCTCCTGTGTGATATTGACTGCTGAGCCGTGTATCTAATCCTCTCCTGTGTGATACTGACTGCTGAGCCGTGTATCTAAAACTCTCCTGTGTGATACTGACTGCTGAGCCGTGTATCTAATCCTATCCTGTGTGATACTGACTGCTGAGCTGTATCTAATCCTCTCCTGTGTGATACTGACTGCTGAGCTGTGTATCTAATCCTCTCCTGTGTGATACTGTCTGCTGAGCCGTGTATCTAATCCTATCCTGTGTGATACTGACTGCTGAGCTGTATCTAATCCTATCCTGTGTGATACTGACTGCTGAGCTGTATCTAATCCTCTCCTGTGATACTGACTGCTGAGCTGTGTATCTAATCCTATCCTGTGTGATACTGTCTGCTGAGCCGTGTATCTAATCCTATCCTGTGTGATACTGACTGCTGAGCTGTATCTAATCCTCTCCTGTGTGATACTGACTGCTGAGCTGTGTATCTAATCCTATCCTGTGTGATACTGTCTGCTGAGCCGTGTATCTAATCCTCTCCTGTGTGATACTGACTGCTGAGCTCTGTATCTAATCCTCTCCTGTGTGATACTGTCTGCTGTGTATCTAATCCTCTCCTGTGATACTGACTGCTGAGCTCTGTATCTAATCCTCTCCTGTGTGATACTGTCTGCTGTGTATCTAATCCTATCCTGTGTGATACTGACTGCTGAGCTGTGTATCTAATCCTCTCCTGTGTGATACTGTCTGCTGAGCTGTGTATCTAATCCTCTCCTGTGTGATACTGTCTGCTGAGCCGTGTATCTAATCCTATCCTGTGTGATACTGACTACTGAGCTGTGTATCTAATCCCATCCTGTGTGATACTGACTGCTGAGCCGTGTATCTAATCCTCTCCTGTGTGATACTGACTGCTGAGCTGTGTATCTAATCCTCTCCTGTGTGATACTGACTGCTGAGCTGTGTATCTAATCCTATCCTGTGTGATACTGTCCGCTGAGCTGTATCTAATCCTCTCCTGTGTGATACTGACTGCTGAGCCGTGTATCTAATCCTCCCCTGTGTGATACTGACTGCTGAGCCGTGTATCTAATCCTCTCCTGTGTGATACTGATTGCTGAGCCGTGTATCTAATCCTATCCTGTGTAATACTGACTGCTGAGCCGTGTATCTAATCCCATCCTGTGTGATACTGACTGCTGAGCTGTGTATCTAATCCCATCCTGTGTGATACTGACTGCTGAGCCGTGTATCTAATCCTCTCCTGTATGATACTGTCTGCTGAGCCGTGTATCTAATCCTCTCCTGTGTGATACTGTCTGCTGAGCCGTGTATCTAATCCTCTCCTGTGTGATACTGACTGCTGAGCCGTGTATCTAATCCTCTCAAGTGTGATACTGACTGCTGAGCCGTGTATCTAATCCCATCCTGTGTGATACTGTCTGCTGAGCCGTGTATCTAATCCCATCCTGTGTGATACTGTCTGCTGAGCCGTGTATCTAATCCCATCCTGTGTGATACTGTCTGCTGAGGTGTGTATCTAATCCTCTCCTGTGTGATACCGTCTGCTGAGCTGTGTATCTAATCCTATCCTGTGATACTGACTGCTGAGCCGTGTATCTAATCCTATCCTGTGTGATACTGACTGCTGAGCCGTGTATCTAATCCTAGCCTGTGTGATACTGTCTGCTGAGCCGTGTATCTAATCCTCTCCTGTGTGATACTGTCTGCTGAGCCGTGTATCTAATCCTATCCTGTGTGATACCGACTGCTGAGCCGTGTATCTACTCCTATCCTGTGTGATACTGTCTGCTGAGCTGTGTATCTAATCCTCTCCTGTGTGATACTGACTGCTGAGCCGTGTATCTAATCCTCTCCTGTGTGATACTGTCTGCTGAGCCGTGTATCTAATCCTCTCCTGTGTGATACTGTCTGCTGAGCCGTGTATCTAATCCTCTCCTGTGTGATACTGACTGCTGAGCCGTGTATCTAATCCTCTCCTGTGTGATACTGACTGCTGAGCCGTGTATCTAATCCTCTCCTGTGTGATACTGACTGCTGAGCCGTGTATCTAATCCTCTCCTGTGTGATACTGTCTGCTGAGCTGTGTATCTAATCCTCTCCTGTGTGATACTGTCTGCTGAGCCGTGTATCTAATCCTCTCCTGTGTGATACTGACTGCTGAGCTGTGTATCTAATCCTCTCCTGTGTGATACTGACTGCTGAGCCGTGTATCTAATCCTATCCTGTGTGATACTGTCTGCTGAGCCGTGTATCTAATCCTCTCCTGTGTGATACTGACTGCTGAGCCGTGTATCTAATCCTATCCTGTGTGATACTGTCTGCTGAGCTGTGTATCTAATCCTCTCCTGTGTGATACTGACTGCTGAGCCGTGTATCTAATCCTCTCCTGTGTGATACTGTCTGCTGAGCTGTGTATCTAATCCTCTCCTGTGTGATACTGACTGCTGAGCCGTGTATCTAATCCTCTCCTGTGTGATACTGACTGCTGAGCCGTGTATCTAATCCTCTCCTGTGTGATACTGACTGCTGAGCCGTGTATCTAATCCTCTCCTGTGTGATACTGACTGCTGAGCCGTGTATCTAATCCTCTCCTGTGTGATACTGACTGCTGAGCCGTGTATCTAATCCTCTCCTGTGTGATACTGACTGCTGAGCCGTGTATCTAATCCTCTCCTGTGTGATACTGACTGCTGAGCCGTGTATCTAATCCTCTCCTGTGTGATACTGACTGCTGAGCCGTGTATCTAATCCTCTCCTGTGTGATACTGACTGCTGAGCCGTGTATCTAATCCTATCCTGTGTGATACTGACTGCTGAGCCGTGTATCTAATCCCATCCTGTGTGATACTGTCTGCTGAGCCGTGTATCTAATCCCATCCTGTGTGATACTGTCTGCTTAGCCGTGTATCTAATCCCATCCTGTGTGATACTGTCTGCTGAGCCGTGTATCTAATCCTCTCCTGTGTGATACTGTCTGCTGAGCCGTGTATCTAATCCCATCCTGTGTGATACTGTCTGCTGAGCCGTGTATCTAATCCTCTCCTGTGTGATACTGTCTGCTGAGCCGTGTATCTAATCCTCTCAAGTGTGATACTGTCTGCTGAGCCGTGTATCTAATCCCATCCTGTGTGATACTGTCTGCTGAGCCGTGTATCTAATCTCATCCTGTGTGATACTGTCTGCTGAGCCGTGTATCTAATCCCATCCTGTGTGATACTGCCTGCTGAGGTGTGTATCTAATCCTCTCCTGTGTGATACCGTCTGCTGAGCTGTGTATCTAATCCTATCCTGTGATACTGACTGCTGAGCCGTGTATCTAATCCTATCCTGTGTGATACTGACTGCTGAGCCGTGTATCTAATCCTAGCCTGTGTGATACTGTCTGCTGAGCCGTGTATCTAATCCTCTCCTGTGTGATACTGTCTGCTGAGCCGTGTATCTAATCCTATCCTGTGTGATACCGACTGCTGAGCCGTGTATCTAATCCTATCCTGTGTGATACTGTCTGCTGAGCTGTGTATCTAATCCTCTCCTGTGTGATACTGACTGCTGAGCCGTGTATCTAATCCTCTCCTGTGTGATACTGACTGCTGAGCTGTGTATCTAATCCTCTCCTGTGTGATACTGTCTGCTGAGCCGTGTATCTAATCCTCTCCTGTGTGATACTGACTGCTGAGCCGTGTATCTAATCCTATCCTGTGTGATACTGTCTGCTGAGCTGTGTATCTAATCTTATCCTGTGTGACACGGCCTGCTGAGCTGTGTATCTAATCCTCTCCTGTGTGATACTGACTGCTGAGCCGTGTATCTAATCCTATCCTGTGTGATACTGACTGTTGAGCCGTGTATCTAATCCTATCCTGTGTGATACTGTCTGCTGAGCCGTGTATCTAATCCCATCCTGTGTGATACTGTCTGCTGAGCCGTGTATCTAATCCTCTCCTGTGTGATACTGTCTGCTGAGCCGTGTATCTAATCCTATCCTGTGTGATACTGACTGCTGAGCCGTGTATCTAATCCTCTCCTGTGTGATACTGACTGCTGAGCCGTGTATCTAATCCTCTCCTGCGTGATACTGACTGCTGAGCCGTGTATCTAATCCTCTCCTGTGTGATACTGTCTGCTGAGCCGTGTATCTAATCCTCTCCTGTGTGATACTGTCTGCTGAGCCGTGTATCTAATCCTCTCCTGTGTGATACTGACTGCTGAGCCGTGTATCTAATCCTCTCCTGTGTGATACTGACTGCTGAGCTGTGTATCTAATCCTATCCTGTGTGATACCGACTGCTGAACCGTGTATCTAATCCTATCCTGTGATACTGTCTGCTGAGCCGTGTATCTAATCCTCTCCTGTGTGATACTGACTGCTGAGCTGTGTATCTAATCCTATCCTGTGTGATACTGACTGCTGAGCCGTGTATCTAATCCCATCCTGTGTGATACTGTCTGCTGAGCCGTGTATCTAATCCCATCCTGTGTGATACTGTCTGCTTAGCCGTGTATCTAATCCCATCCTGTGTGATACTGTCTGCTGAGCCGTGTATCTAATCCTCTCCTGTGTGATACTGTCTGCTGAGCCGTGTATCTAATCCTCTCCTGTGTGATACTGACTGCTGAGCCGTGTATCTAATATATCCTGTGTGATACTGACTGCTGAGCCGTGTATCTAATCCTCTCCTGTGTGATACTGACTGCTGAGCCGTGTATCTAATATATCCTGTGTGATACTGACTGCTGAGCCGTGTATCTAATCCTCTCCTGTGTGATACTGACTGCTGAGCCGTGTATCTAATCCTCTCCTGTGTGATACTGACTGCTGAGCCGTGTATCTAATCCTCTCCTGTGTGATACTGACTGCTGAGCCGTGTATCTAATCCTCTCCTATGTGATACTGACTGCTGAGCCGTGTATCTAATCCTCCCCTGTGTGATACTGACTGCTGAGCCGTGTATCTAATCCTCTCCTGTGTGATACTGATTGCTGAGCCGTGTATCTAATCCTATCCTGTGTAATACTGACTGCTGAGCCGTGTATCTAATCCCATCCTGTGTGATACTGACTGCTGAGCTGTGTATCTAATCCCATCCTGTGTGATACTGACTGCTGAGCCGTGTATCTAATCCCATCCTGTGTGATACTGTCTGCTGAGCCGTGTATCTAATCTCATCCTGTGTGATACTGTCTGCTGAGCCGTGTATCTAATCCCATCCTGTGTGATACTGTCTGCTGAGCTGTGTATCTAATCCTATCCTGTGATACTGACTGCTGAGCCGTGTATCTAATCCTATCCTGTGTGATACTGACTGCTGAGCCGTGTATCTAATCCTAGCCTGTGTGATACTGTCTGCTGAGCCGTGTATCTAATCCTCTCCTGTGTGATACTGTCTGCTGAGCCGTGTATCTAATCCTATCCTGTGTGATACCGACTGCTGAGCCGTGTATCTACTCCTATCCTGTGTGATACTGTCTGCTGAGCTGTGTATCTAATCCTCTCCTGTGTGATACTGTCTGCTGAGCCGTGTATCTAATCCTATCCTGTGTGATACCGACTGCTGAGCCGTGTATCTACTCCTCTCCTGTGTGATACTGACTGCTGAGCCGTGTATCTAATCCTCTCCTGTGTGATACTGACTGCTGAGCCGTGTATCTAATCCTCTCCTGTGTGATACTGACTGCTGAGCCGTGTATCTAATCCTCTCCTGTGTGATACTGACTGCTGAGCCGTGTATCTAATCCTCTCCTGTGTGATACTGACTGCTGAGCCGTGTATCTAATCCTCTCCTGTGTGATACTGACTGCTGAGCCGTGTATCTAGTCCTCTCCTGTGTGATACTGACTGCTGAGCCGTGTATCTAATCCTATCCTGTGTGATACTGACTGCTGAGCCGTGTGTCTAATCCTATCCTGTGTGATACTGACTGCTGAGCCGTGTATCTAATCCTCTCCTGTGTGATACTGACTGCTGAGCTGTGTATCTAATCCTCTCCTGTGTGATACTGACTGCTGAGCTGTGTATCTAATCCTCTCCTGTGTGATACTGACTGCTGAGCCGTGTATCTAATCCTCTCCTGTGTGATACTGACTGCTGAGCTGTGTATCTAATCCTCTCCTGTGTGATACTGACTGCTGAGCCGTGTATCTAATCCTCTCCTGTGTGATACTGTCTGCTGAGCCCAGTATCTAATCCTCTCCTGTGTGACACTGACTGCTGAGCCCAGTATCTAATCCTCTCCTGTGTGACACTGACTGCTGAGCCCAGTATCTAATCCTCTCCTGTGTGATACTGACTGCTGAGCTGTGTATCTAATCCTATCCTGTGTGATACTGTCTGCTGAGCCGTGTATCTAATCCCATCCTTTGTGATACTGACTGCTGAGCCGTGTATCTAATCCTCTCCTGTGTGATACTGTCTGCTGAGCCCAGTATCTAATCCTCTCCTGTGTGATACTGTCTGCTGAGCCGTGTATCTAATCCTCTCCTGTGTGATACTGTCTGCTGTGTATCTAATCCCATCCTTTGTGATACTGACTGCTGAGCCCAGTATCTAATCCTCTCCTGTGTGATACTGACTGCTGAGCTGTGTATCTAATCCTCTCCTGTGTGATACTGACTGCTGAGCTGTATCTAATCCTATCCTGTGTGATACTGACTGCTGAGCTGTATCTAATCCTCTCCTGTGATACTGACTGCTGAGCTGTGTATCTAATCCTATCCTGTGTGATACTGTCTGCTGAGCCGTGTATCTAATCCTATCCTGTGTGATACTGACTGCTGAGCTGTATCTAATCCTCTCCTGTGTGATACTGACTGCTGAGCTGTGTATCTAATCCTATCCTGTGTGATACTGTCTGCTGAGCCGTGTATCTAATCCTCTCCTGTGTGATACCGACTGCTGAGCTCTGTACCTAATCCTCTCCTGTGTGATACTGTCTGCTGTGTATCTAATCCTCTCCTGTGTGATACTGACTGCTGAGCTCTGTATCTAATCCTATCCTGTGTGATACTGACTGCTGAGCCGTGTATCTAATCCTCTCCTGTGTGATACTGACTGCTGAGCCGTGTATCTAATGCTCTCCTGTGTGATACTGACTGCTGAGCCGTGTATCTAATCCTATCCTGTGTGATACTGACTGCTGAGCTGTATCTAATCCTCTCCTGTTTGATACTGACTGCTGAGCCGTGTATCTAATCCTCTCCTGTGTGATACTGTCTGCTGAGCCGTGTATCTAATCCTATTCTATGTGATACTGTCTGCTGAGCCGTGTATCTAATCCTATCCTGTGTGATACTGACTGCTGAGCCGTGTATCTAATCCTCTCCTGTGTGATACTGACTGCTGAGCTGTGTATCTAATCCTCTCCTGTGTGATACTGTCTGCTGAGCTGTATCTAATGCTATCCTGTGTGATACTGACTGCTGAGCTGTATCTAATCCTCTCCTGTGTGATATTGACTGCTGAGCCGTGTATCTAATCCTATCCTGTGTGATACTGACTGCTGAGCCGTGTATCTAATCCTCTCCTGTGTGATACTGACTGCTGAGCTGTGTATCTAATCCTCTCCTGTGTGATACTGTCTGCTGAGCTGTATCTAATGCTATCCTGTGTGATACTGACTGCTGAGCTGTATCTAATCCTCTCCTGTGTGATATTGACTGCTGAGCCGTGTATCTAATCCTCTCCTGTGTGATACTGCTGAGCCGTGTATCTAATCCTCTCCTGTGTGATACTGACTGCTGAGCCGTGTATCTAATCCTATCCTGTGTGATACTGACTGCTGAGCTGTATCTAATCCTCTCCTGTGTGATACTGACTGCTGAGCTGTGTATCTAATCCTCTCCTGTGTGATACTGTCTGCTGAGCCATGCATCTAATCCTATCCTGTGTGATACTGACTGCTGAGCTGTATCTAATCCTATCCTGTGTGATACTGACTGCTGAGCTGTATCTAATCCTCTCCTGTGATACTGACTGCTGAGCTGTGTATCTAATCCTATCCTGTGTGATACTGTCTGCTGAGCCGTGTATCTAATCCTATCCTGTGTGATACTGTCTGCTGAGCTGTATCTAATCCTCTCCTGTGTGATACTGACTGCTGAGCTGTGTATCTAATCCTCTCCTGTGTGATACTGTCTGCTGAGCCGTGTATCTAATCCTCTCCTGTGTGATACTGTCTGCTGAGCCGTGTATCTAATCCTCTCCTGTGTGATACTGTCTGCTGAGCCGTGTATCTAATCCTCTCCTGTGTGATACTGTCTGCTGAGCCGTGTATCTAATCCTCCCCTGTGTGATACTGACTGCTGAGCCGTGTATCTAATCCTCTCCTGTGTGATACTGATTGCTGAGCCGTGTATCTAATCCTATCCTGTGTAATACTGACTGCTGAGCCGTGTATCTAATCCCATCCTGTGTGATACTGACTGCTGAGCTGTGTATCTAATCCCATCCTGTGTGATACTGACTGCTGAGCTGTGTATCTAATCCCATCCTGTGTGATACTGACTGCTGAGCCGTGTATCTAATCCTCTCCTGTATGATACTGTCTGCTGAGCCGTGTATCTAATCCTCTCCTGTGTGATACTGTCTGCTGAGCCGTGTATCTAATCCTCTCCTGTGTGATACTGTCTGCTGAGCCGTGTATCTAATCCTCTCCTGTGTGATACTGACTGCTGAGCCGTGTATCTAATCCTCTCAAGTGTGATACTGACTGCTGAGCCGTGTATCTAATCCCATCCTGTGTGATACTGTCTGCTGAGCCGTGTATCTAATCCCATCCTGTGTGATACTGTCTGCTGAGCCGTGTATCTAATCTCATCCTGTGTGATACTGTCTGCTGAGCCGTGTATCTAATCCCATCCTGTGTGATACTGTCTGCTGAGGTGTGTATCTAATCCTCTCCTGTGTGATACCGTCTGCTGAGCTGTGTATCTAATCCTATCCTGTGATACTGACTGCTGAGCCGTGTATCTAATCCTATCCTGTGTGATACTGTCTGCTGAGCCGTGTATCTAATCCTCTCCTGTGTGATACTGTCTGCTGAGCCGTGTATCTAATCCTCTCCTGTGTGATACTGACTGCTGAGCCGTGTATCTAATCCTCTCAAGTGTGATACTGACTGCTGAGCCGTGTATCTAATCCCATCCTGTGTGATACTGTCTGCTGAGCCGTGTATCTAATCCCATCCTGTGTGATACTGTCTGCTGAGCCGTGTATCTAATCTCATCCTGTGTGATACTGTCTGCTGAGCCGTGTATCTAATCCCATCCTGTGTGATACTGTCTGCTGAGGTGTGTATCTAATCCTCTCCTGTGTGATACCGTCTGCTGAGCTGTGTATCTAATCCTATCCTGTGTGATACTGACTGCTGGGCCGTGTATCTAATCCTAGCCTGTGTGATACTGTCTGCTGAGCCGTGTATCTAATCCTATCCTGTGTGATACCGACTGCTGAGCCGTGTATCTACTCCTATCCTGTGTGATACTGTCTGCTGAGCTGTGTATCTAATCCTCTCCTGTGTGATACTGACTGCTGAGCCGTGTATCTAATCCTCTCCTGTGTGATACTGTCTGCTGAGCCGTGTATCTAATCCTCTCCTGTGTGATACTGACTGCTGAGCTGTGTATCTAATCCTCTCCTGTGTGATACTGTCTGCTGAGCCGTGTATCTAATCCTCTCCTGTGTGATACTGACTGCTGAGCTGTGTATCTAATCCTATCCTGTGTGATACTGTCTGCTGAGCTGTGTATCTAATCCTATCCTGTGTGACACGGCCTGCTGAGCTGTGTATCTAATCCTCTCCTGTGTGATACTGACTGCTGAGCCGTGTATCTAATCCTATCCTGTGTGATACTGTCTGCTGAGCCGTGTATCTAATCCTCTCCTGTGTGATACTGACTGCTGAGCCGTGTATCTAATCCTATCCTGTGTGATACTGTCTGCTGAGCTGTGTATCTAATCCTCTCCTGTGTGATACTGACTGCTGAGCTGTGTATCTAATCCTCTCCTGTGTGATACTGACTGCTGAGCCGTGTATCTAATCCTCTCCTGTGTGATACTGTCTGCTGAGCTGTGTATCTAATCCTCTCCTGTGTGATACTGTCTGCTGAGCCGTGTATCTAATCCTATCCTGTGTGATACTGTCTGCTGAGGTGTGTATCTAATCCTATCCTGTGTGATACTGACTGCTGAGCTGTGCTGAGCTGTGTATCTAATCCTATCCTGTGTGATACTGTCTGCTGAGCCGTGTATCTAATCCTCTCCTGTGTGATACTGACTGCTGAGCTGTGTATCTAATCCTCTCCTGTGTGATTCTGACTGCTGAGCCGTGTATCTAATCCTCTCCTGTGTGATACTGACTGCTGAGCTGTGTATCTAATCCTCTCCTGTGTGATACTGTCTGCTGAGCTATATCTAATGCTATCCTGTGTGATACTGACTGCTGAGCCGTGTATCTAATCCTCTCCTGTGTGATACTGACTGCTGAGCTGTGTATCTAATCCTCTCCTGTGTGATTCTGACTGCTGAGCCGTGTATCTAATCCTCTCCTGTGTGATATTGACTGCTGAGCCGTGTATCTAATCCTCTCCTGTGTGATACTGACTGCTGAGCTGTATCTAATCCTCTCCTGTGTGATACTGACTGCTGAGCTGTGTATCTAATCCTCTCCTGTGTGATACTGTCTGCTGAGCCGTGTATCTAATCCTATCCTGTGTGATACTGACTGCTGAGCTGTATCTAATCCTATCCTGTGTGATACTGACTGCTGAGCTGTATCTAATCCTCTCCTGTGATACTGACTGCTGAGCTGTGTATCTAATCCTATCCTGTGTGATACTGTCTGCTGAGCCGTGTATCTAATCCTATCCTGTGTGATACTGACTGCTGAGCTGTATCTAATCCTCTCCTGTGTGATACTGACTGCTGAGCTGTGTATCTAATCCTATCCTGTGTGATACTGTCTGCTGAGCCGTGTATCTAATCCTCTCCTGTGTGATACTGACTGCTGAGCTGTATCTAATCCTCTCCTGTGTGATACTGACTGCTGAGCTGTGTATCTAATCCTATCCTGTGTGATACTGTCTGCTGAGCCGTGTATCTAATCCTCTCCTGTGTGATACTGACTGCTGAGCTCTGTATCTAATCCTCTCCTGTGTGATACTGTCTGCTGTGTATCTAATCCTCTCCTGTGATACTGACTGCTGAGCTCTGTATCTAATCCTCTCCTGTGTGATACTGTCTGCTGTGTATCTAATCCTATCCTGTGTGATACTGACTGCTGAGCTGTGTATCTAATCCTCTCCTGTGTGATACTGTCTGCTGAGCTGTGTATCTAATCCTCTCCTGTGTGATACTGTTTGCTGAGCCGTGTATCTAATCCTATCCTGTGTGATACTGACTACTGAGCTGTGTATCTAATCCCATCCTGTGTGATACTGACTGCTGAGCCGTGTATCTAATCCTCTCCTGTGTGATACTGACTGCTGAGCTGTGTATCTAATCCTCTCCTGTGTGATACTGACTGCTGAGCTGTGTATCTAATCCTATCCTGTGTGATACTGTCCGCTGAGCTGTATCTAATCCTCTCCTGTGTGATACTGACTGCTGAGCCGTGTATCTAATCCTCCCCTGTGTGATACTGACTGCTGAGCCGTGTATCTAATCCTCTCCTGTGTGATACTGATTGCTGAGCCGTGTATCTAATCCTATCCTGTGTAATACTGACTGCTGAGCCGTGTATCTAATCCCATCCTGTGTGATACTGACTGCTGAGCTGTGTATCTAATCCCATCCTGTGTGATACTGACTGCTGAGCCGTGTATCTAATCCTCTCCTGTATGATACTGTCTGCTGAGCCGTGTATCTAATCCTCTCCTGTGTGATACTGTCTGCTGAGCGGTGTATCTAATCCTCTCCTGTGTGATACTGACTGCTGAGCCGTGTATCTAATCCTCTCAAGTGTGATACTGACTGCTGAGCCGTGTATCTAATCCCATCCTGTGTGATACTGTCTGCTGAGCCGTGTATCTAATCCCATCCTGTGTGATACTGTCTGCTGAGCCGTGTATCTAATCCCATCCTGTGTGATACTGTCTGCTGAGGTGTGTATCTAATCCTCTCCTGTGTGATACCGTCTGCTGAGCTGTGTATCTAATCCTATCCTGTGATACTGACTGCTGAGCCGTGTATCTAATCCTATCCTGTGTGATACTGACTGCTGAGCCGTGTATCTAATCCTAGCCTGTGTGATACTGTCTGCTGAGCCGTGTATCTAATCCTCTCCTGTGTGATACTGTCTGCTGAGCCGTGTATCTAATCCTATCCTGTGTGATACCGACTGCTGAGCCGTGTATCTACTCCTATCCTGTGTGATACTGTCTGCTGAGCTGTGTATCTAATCCTCTCCTGTGTGATACTGACTGCTGAGCCGTGTATCTAATCCTCTCCTGTGTGATACTGTCTGCTGAGCCGTGTATCTAATCCTCTCCTGTGTGATACTGACTGCTGAGCCGTGTATCTAATCCTCTCCTGTGTGATACTGACTGCTGAGCCGTGTATCTAATCCTCTCCTGTGTGATACTGACTGCTGAGCCGTGTATCTAATCCTCTCCTGTGTGATACTGTCTGCTGAGCTGTGTATCTAATCCTCTCCTGTGTGATACTGTCTGCTGAGCCGTGTATCTAATCCTCTCCTGTGTGATACTGACTGCTGAGCTGTGTATCTAATCCTCTCCTGTGTGATACTGACTGCTGAGCCGTGTATCTAATCCTATCCTGTGTGATACTGTCTGCTGAGCCGTGTATCTAATCCTCTCCTGTGTGATACTGACTGCTGAGCCGTGTATCTAATCCTCTCCTGTGTGATACTGTCTGCTGAGCTGTGTATCTAATCCTCTCCTGTGTGATACTGACTGCTGAGCCGTGTATCTAATCCTCTCCTGTGTGATACTGTCTGCTGAGCTGTGTATCTAATCCTCTCCTGTGTGATACTGACTGCTGAGCCGTGTATCTAATCCTCTCCTGTGTGATACTGACTGCTGAGCCGTGTATCTAATCCTCTCCTGTGTGATACTGACTGCTGAGCCGTGTATCTAATCCTCTCCTGTGTGATACTGACTGCTGAGCCGTGTATCTAATCCTCTCCTGTGTGATACTGACTGCTGAGCCGTGTATCTAATCCTCTCCTGTGTGATACTGACTGCTGAGCCGTGTATCTAATCCTCTCCTGTGTGATACTGACTGCTGAGCCGTGTATCTAATCCTCTCCTGTGTGATACTGACTGCTGAGCCGTGTATCTAATCCTCTCCTGTGTGATACTGACTGCTGAGCCGTGTATCTAATCCTATCCTGTGTGATACTGACTGCTGAGCCGTGTATCTAATCCCATCCTGTGTGATACTGTCTGCTGAGCCGTGTATCTAATCCCATCCTGTGTGATACTGTCTGCTTAGCCGTGTATCTAATCCCATCCTGTGTGATACTGTCTGCTGAGCCGTGTATCTAATCCTCTCCTGTGTGATACTGTCTGCTGAGCCGTGTATCTAATCCCATCCTGTGTGATACTGTCTGCTGAGCCGTGTATCTAATCCTCTCCTGTGTGATACTGTCTGCTGAGCCGTGTATCTAATCCTCTCAAGTGTGATACTGTCTGCTGAGCCGTGTATCTAATCCCATCCTGTGTGATACTGTCTGCTGAGCCGTGTATCTAATCTCATCCTGTGTGATACTGTCTGCTGAGCCGTGTATCTAATCCCATCCTGTGTGATACTGCCTGCTGAGGTGTGTATCTAATCCTCTCCTGTGTGATACCGTCTGCTGAGCTGTGTATCTAATCCTATCCTGTGATACTGACTGCTGAGCCGTGTATCTAATCCTATCCTGTGTGATACTGACTGCTGAGCCGTGTATCTAATCCTAGCCTGTGTGATACTGTCTGCTGAGCCGTGTATCTAATCCTCTCCTGTGTGATACTGTCTGCTGAGCCGTGTATCTAATCCTATCCTGTGTGATACCGACTGCTGAGCCGTGTATCTAATCCTATCCTGTGTGATACTGTCTGCTGAGCTGTGTATCTAATCCTCTCCTGTGTGATACTGACTGCTGAGCCGTGTATCTAATCCTCTCCTGTGTGATACTGACTGCTGAGCTGTGTATCTAATCCTCTCCTGTGTGATACTGTCTGCTGAGCCGTGTATCTAATCCTCTCCTGTGTGATACTGACTGCTGAGCCGTGTATCTAATCCTATCCTGTGTGATACTGTCTGCTGAGCTGTGTATCTAATCTTATCCTGTGTGACACGGCCTGCTGAGCTGTGTATCTAATCCTCTCCTGTGTGATACTGACTGCTGAGCCGTGTATCTAATCCTATCCTGTGTGATACTGACTGTTGAGCCGTGTATCTAATCCTATCCTGTGTGATACTGTCTGCTGAGCCGTGTATCTAATCCCATCCTGTGTGATACTGTCTGCTGAGCCGTGTATCTAATCCTCTCCTGTGTGATACTGTCTGCTGAGCCGTGTATCTAATCCTATCCTGTGTGATACTGACTGCTGAGCCGTGTATCTAATCCTCTCCTGTGTGATACTGACTGCTGAGCCGTGTATCTAATCCTCTCCTGCGTGATACTGACTGCTGAGCCGTGTATCTAATCCTCTCCTGTGTGATACTGTCTGCTGAGCCGTGTATCTAATCCTCTCCTGTGTGATACTGTCTGCTGAGCCGTGTATCTAATCCTCTCCTGTGTGATACTGACTGCTGAGCCGTGTATCTAATCCTCTCCTGTGTGATACTGACTGCTGAGCTGTGTATCTAATCCTATCCTGTGTGATACCGACTGCTGAACCGTGTATCTAATCCTATCCTGTGATACTGTCTGCTGAGCCGTGTATCTAATCCTATCCTGTGATACTGACTGCTGAGCCGTGTATCTAATCCTATCCTGTGTGATACTGTCTGCTGAGCCGTGTATCTAATCCTCTCCTGTGTGATACTGTCTGCTGAGCCGTGTATCTAATCCTCTCCTGTGTGATACTGACTGCTGAGCCGTGTATCTAATCCTCTCAAGTGTGATACTGACTGCTGAGCCGTGTATCTAATCCCATCCTGTGTGATACTGTCTGCTGAGCCGTGTATCTAATCCCATCCTGTGTGATACTGTCTGCTGAGCCGTGTATCTAATCTCATCCTGTGTGATACTGTCTGCTGAGCCGTGTATCTAATCCCATCCTGTGTGATACTGTCTGCTGAGGTGTGTATCTAATCCTCTCCTGTGTGATACCGTCTGCTGAGCTGTGTATCTAATCCTATCCTGTGTGATACTGACTGCTGGGCCGTGTATCTAATCCTAGCCTGTGTGATACTGTCTGCTGAGCCGTGTATCTAATCCTCTCCTGTGTGATACTGTCTGCTGAGCCGTGTATCTAATCCTATCCTGTGTGATACCGACTGCTGAGCCGTGTATCTACTCCTATCCTGTGTGATACTGTCTGCTGAGCTGTGTATCTAATCCTCTCCTGTGTGATACTGACTGCTGAGCCGTGTATCTAATCCTCTCCTGTGTGATACTGTCTGCTGAGCCGTGTATCTAATCCTCTCCTGTGTGATACTGACTGCTGAGCTGTGTATCTAATCCTCTCCTGTGTGATACTGTCTGCTGAGCCGTGTATCTAATCCTCTCCTGTGTGATACTGACTGCTGAGCTGTGTATCTAATCCTATCCTGTGTGATACTGTCTGCTGAGCTGTGTATCTAATCCTATCCTGTGTGACACGGCCTGCTGAGCTGTGTATCTAATCCTCTCCTGTGTGATACTGACTGCTGAGCCGTGTATCTAATCCTATCCTGTGTGATACTGTCTGCTGAGCCGTGTATCTAATCCTCTCCTGTGTGATACTGACTGCTGAGCCGTGTATCTAATCCTATCCTGTGTGATACTGTCTGCTGAGCTGTGTATCTAATCCTCTCCTGTGTGATACTGACTGCTGAGCTGTGTATCTAATCCTCTCCTGTGTGATACTGACTGCTGAGCCGTGTATCTAATCCTCTCCTGTGTGATACTGTCTGCTGAGCTGTGTATCTAATCCTCTCCTGTGTGATACTGTCTGCTGAGCCGTGTATCTAATCCTATCCTGTGTGATACTGTCTGCTGAGGTGTGTATCTAATCCTATCCTGTGTGATACTGACTGCTGAGCTGTGCTGAGCTGTGTATCTAATCCTATCCTGTGTGATACTGTCTGCTGAGCCGTGTATCTAATCCTCTCCTGTGTGATTCTGACTGCTGAGCCGTGTATCTAATCCTCTCCTGTGTGATACTGACTGCTGAGCTGTGTATCTAATCCTCTCCTGTGTGATACTGTCTGCTGAGCTATATCTAATGCTATCCTGTGTGATACTGACTGCTGAGCCGTGTATCTAATCCTCTCCTGTGTGATACTGACTGCTGAGCTGTGTATCTAATCCTCTCCTGTGTGATTCTGACTGCTGAGCCGTGTATCTAATCCTCTCCTGTGTGATATTGACTGCTGAGCCGTGTATCTAATCCTCTCCTGTGTGATACTGACTGCTGAGCTGTCTATCTAATCCTCTCCTGTGTGATACTGTCTGCTGAGCTGTATCTAATGCTATCCTGTGTGATACTGACTGCTGAGCTGTATCTAATCCTCTCCTGTGTGATACTGACTGCTGAGCCGTGTATCTAAAACTCTCCTGTGTGATACTGACTGCTGAGCCGTGTATCTAATCCTATCCTGTGTGATACTGACTGCTGAGCTGTATCTAATCCTCTCCTGTGTGATACTGACTGCTGAGCTGTGTATCTAATCCTCTCCTGTGTGATACTGTCTGCTGAGCCGTGTATCTAATCCTATCCTGTGTGATACTGACTGCTGAGCTGTATCTAATCCTATCCTGTGTGATACTGACTGCTGAGCTGTATCTAATCCTCTCCTGTGATACTGACTGCTGAGCTGTGTATCTAATCCTATCCTGTGTGATACTGTCTGCTGAGCCGTGTATCTAATCCTATCCTGTGTGATACTGACTGCTGAGCTGTATCTAATCCTCTCCTGTGTGATACTGACTGCTGAGCTGTGTATCTAATCCTATCCTGTGTGATACTGTCTGCTGAGCCGTGTATCTAATCCTCTCCTGTGTGATACTGACTGCTGAGCTGTATCTAATCCTCTCCTGTGTGATACTGACTGCTGAGCTGTGTATCTAATCCTATCCTGTGTGATACTGTCTGCTGAGCCGTGTATCTAATCCTCTCCTGTGTGATACTGACTGCTGAGCTCTGTATCTAATCCTCTCCTGTGTGATACTGTCTGCTGTGTATCTAATCCTCTCCTGTGATACTGACTGCTGAGCTCTGTATCTAATCCTCTCCTGTGTGATACTGTCTGCTGTGTATCTAATCCTATCCTGTGTGATACTGACTGCTGAGCTGTGTATCTAATCCTCTCCTGTGTGATACTGTCTGCTGAGCTGTGTATCTAATCCTCTCCTGTGTGATACTGTTTGCTGAGCCGTGTATCTAATCCTATCCTGTGTGATACTGACTACTGAGCTGTGTATCTAATCCCATCCTGTGTGATACTGACTGCTGAGCCGTGTATCTAATCCTCTCCTGTGTGATACTGACTGCTGAGCTGTGTATCTAATCCTCTCCTGTGTGATACTGACTGCTGAGCTGTGTATCTAATCCTATCCTGTGTGATACTGTCCGCTGAGCTGTATCTAATCCTCTCCTGTGTGATACTGACTGCTGAGCCGTGTATCTAATCCTCCCCTGTGTGATACTGACTGCTGAGCCGTGTATCTAATCCTCTCCTGTGTGATACTGATTGCTGAGCCGTGTATCTAATCCTATCCTGTGTAATACTGACTGCTGAGCCGTGTATCTAATCCCATCCTGTGTGATACTGACTGCTGAGCTGTGTATCTAATCCCATCCTGTGTGATACTGACTGCTGAGCCGTGTATCTAATCCTCTCCTGTATGATACTGTCTGCTGAGCCGTGTATCTAATCCTCTCCTGTGTGATACTGTCTGCTGAGCCGTGTATCTAATCCTCTCCTGTGTGATACTGACTGCTGAGCCGTGTATCTAATCCTCTCAAGTGTGATACTGACTGCTGAGCCGTGTATCTAATCCCATCCTGTGTGATACTGTCTGCTGAGCCGTGTATCTAATCCCATCCTGTGTGATACTGTCTGCTGAGCCGTGTATCTAATCCCATCCTGTGTGATACTGTCTGCTGAGGTGTGTATCTAATCCTCTCCTGTGTGATACCGTCTGCTGAGCTGTGTATCTAATCCTATCCTGTGATACTGACTGCTGAGCCGTGTATCTAATCCTATCCTGTGTGATACTGACTGCTGAGCCGTGTATCTAATCCTAGCCTGTGTGATACTGTCTGCTGAGCCGTGTATCTAATCCTCTCCTGTGTGATACTGTCTGCTGAGCCGTGTATCTAATCCTATCCTGTGTGATACCGACTGCTGAGCCGTGTATCTACTCCTATCCTGTGTGATACTGTCTGCTGAGCTGTGTATCTAATCCTCTCCTGTGTGATACTGACTGCTGAGCCGTGTATCTAATCCTCTCCTGTGTGATACTGTCTGCTGAGCCGTGTATCTAATCCTCTCCTGTGTGATACTGACTGCTGAGCCGTGTATCTAATCCTCTCCTGTGTGATACTGACTGCTGAGCCGTGTATCTAATCCTCTCCTGTGTGATACTGACTGCTGAGCCGTGTATCTAATCCTCTCCTGTGTGATACTGTCTGCTGAGCTGTGTATCTAATCCTCTCCTGTGTGATACTGTCTGCTGAGCCGTGTATCTAATCCTCTCCTGTGTGATACTGACTGCTGAGCTGTGTATCTAATCCTCTCCTGTGTGATACTGACTGCTGAGCCGTGTATCTAATCCTATCCTGTGTGATACTGTCTGCTGAGCCGTGTATCTAATCCTCTCCTGTGTGATACTGACTGCTGAGCCGTGTATCTAATCCTATCCTGTGTGATACTGTCTGCTGAGCTGTGTATCTAATCCTCTCCTGTGTGATACTGACTGCTGAGCCGTGTATCTAATCCTCTCCTGTGTGATACTGTCTGCTGAGCTGTGTATCTAATCCTCTCCTGTGTGATACTGACTGCTGAGCCGTGTATCTAATCCTCTCCTGTGTGATACTGACTGCTGAGCCGTGTATCTAATCCTCTCCTGTGTGATACTGACTGCTGAGCCGTGTATCTAATCCTCTCCTGTGTGATACTGACTGCTGAGCCGTGTATCTAATCCTCTCCTGTGTGATACTGACTGCTGAGCCGTGTATCTAATCCTCTCCTGTGTGATACTGACTGCTGAGCCGTGTATCTAATCCTCTCCTGTGTGATACTGACTGCTGAGCCGTGTATCTAATCCTCTCCTGTGTGATACTGACTGCTGAGCCGTGTATCTAATCCTATCCTGTGTGATACTGACTGCTGAGCCGTGTATCTAATCCCATCCTGTGTGATACTGTCTGCTGAGCCGTGTATCTAATCCCATCCTGTGTGATACTGTCTGCTTAGCCGTGTATCTAATCCCATCCTGTGTGATACTGTCTGCTGAGCCGTGTATCTAATCCTCTCCTGTGTGATACTGTCTGCTGAGCCGTGTATCTAATCCCATCCTGTGTGATACTGTCTGCTGAGCCGTGTATCTAATCCTCTCCTGTGTGATACTGTCTGCTGAGCCGTGTATCTAATCCTCTCAAGTGTGATACTGTCTGCTGAGCCGTGTATCTAATCCCATCCTGTGTGATACTGTCTGCTGAGCCGTGTATCTAATCTCATCCTGTGTGATACTGTCTGCTGAGCCGTGTATCTAATCCCATCCTGTGTGATACTGCCTGCTGAGGTGTGTATCTAATCCTCTCCTGTGTGATACCGTCTGCTGAGCTGTGTATCTAATCCTATCCTGTGATACTGACTGCTGAGCCGTGTATCTAATCCTATCCTGTGTGATACTGACTGCTGAGCCGTGTATCTAATCCTAGCCTGTGTGATACTGTCTGCTGAGCCGTGTATCTAATCCTCTCCTGTGTGATACTGTCTGCTGAGCCGTGTATCTAATCCTATCCTGTGTGATACCGACTGCTGAGCCGTGTATCTAATCCTATCCTGTGTGATACTGTCTGCTGAGCTGTGTATCTAATCCTCTCCTGTGTGATACTGACTGCTGAGCCGTGTATCTAATCCTCTCCTGTGTGATACTGACTGCTGAGCTGTGTATCTAATCCTCTCCTGTGTGATACTGTCTGCTGAGCCGTGTATCTAATCCTCTCCTGTGTGATACTGACTGCTGAGCCGTGTATCTAATCCTATCCTGTGTGATACTGTCTGCTGAGCTGTGTATCTAATCTTATCCTGTGTGACACGGCCTGCTGAGCTGTGTATCTAATCCTCTCCTGTGTGATACTGACTGCTGAGCCGTGTATCTAATCCTATCCTGTGTGATACTGACTGTTGAGCCGTGTATCTAATCCTATCCTGTGTGATACTGTCTGCTGAGCCGTGTATCTAATCCCATCCTGTGTGATACTGTCTGCTGAGCCGTGTATCTAATCCTCTCCTGTGTGATACTGTCTGCTGAGCCGTGTATCTAATCCTATCCTGTGTGATACTGACTGCTGAGCCGTGTATCTAATCCTCTCCTGTGTGATACTGACTGCTGAGCCGTGTATCTAATCCTCTCCTGCGTGATACTGACTGCTGAGCCGTGTATCTAATCCTCTCCTGTGTGATACTGTCTGCTGAGCCGTGTATCTAATCCTCTCCTGTGTGATACTGTCTGCTGAGCCGTGTATCTAATCCTCTCCTGTGTGATACTGACTGCTGAGCCGTGTATCTAATCCTCTCCTGTGTGATACTGACTGCTGAGCTGTGTATCTAATCCTATCCTGTGTGATACCGACTGCTGAACCGTGTATCTAATCCTATCCTGTGATACTGTCTGCTGAGCCGTGTATCTAATCCTCTCCTGTGTGATACTGACTGCTGAGCTGTGTATCTAATCCTATCCTGTGTGATACTGACTGCTGAGCCGTGTATCTAATCCCATCCTGTGTGATACTGTCTGCTTAGCCGTGTATCTAATCCCATCCTGTGTGATACTGTCTGCTTAGCCGTGTATCTAATCCCATCCTGTGTGATACTGTCTGCTGAGCCGTGTATCTAATCCTCTCCTGTGTGATACTGTCTGCTGAGCCGTGTATCTAATCCTCTCCTGTGTGATACTGACTGCTGAGCCGTGTATCTAATATATCCTGTGTGATACTGACTGCTGAGCCGTGTATCTAATCCTCTCCTGTGTGATACTGACTGCTGAGCCGTGTATCTAATATATCCTGTGTGATACTGACTGCTGAGCCGTGTATCTAATCCTCTCCTGTGTGATACTGACTGCTGAGCCGTGTATCTAATCCTCTCCTGTGTGATACTGACTGCTGAGCCGTGTATCTAATCCTCTCCTGTGTGATACTGACTGCTGAGCCGTGTATCTAATCCTCTCCTATGTGATACTGACTGCTGAGCCGTGTATCTAATCCTCCCCTGTGTGATACTGACTGCTGAGCCGTGTATCTAATCCTCTCCTGTGTGATACTGATTGCTGAGCCGTGTATCTAATCCTATCCTGTGTAATACTGACTGCTGAGCCGTGTATCTAATCCCATCCTGTGTGATACTGACTGCTGAGCTGTGTATCTAATCCCATCCTGTGTGATACTGACTGCTGAGCCGTGTATCTAATCCCATCCTGTGTGATACTGTCTGCTGAGCCGTGTATCTAATCTCATCCTGTGTGATACTGTCTGCTGAGCCGTGTATCTAATCCCATCCTGTGTGATACTGTCTGCTGAGCTGTGTATCTAATCCTATCCTGTGATACTGACTGCTGAGCCGTGTATCTAATCCTATCCTGTGTGATACTGACTGCTGAGCCGTGTATCTAATCCTAGCCTGTGTGATACTGTCTGCTGAGCCGTGTATCTAATCCTCTCCTGTGTGATACTGTCTGCTGAGCCGTGTATCTAATCCTCTCCTGTGTGATACTGTCTGCTGAGCCGTGTATCTAATCCTATCCTGTGTGATACCGACTGCTGAGCCGTGTATCTACTCCTATCCTGTGTGATACTGTCTGCTGAGCTGTGTATCTAATCCTCTCCTGTGTGATACTGTCTGCTGAGCCGTGTATCTAATCCTATCCTGTGTGATACCGACTGCTGAGCCGTGTATCTACTCCTCTCCTGTGTGATACTGACTGCTGAGCCGTGTATCTAATCCTCTCCTGTGTGATACTGACTGCTGAGCCGTGTATCTAATCCTCTCCTGTGTGATACTGACTGCTGAGCCGTGTATCTAATCCTCTCCTGTGTGATACTGACTGCTGAGCCGTGTTTCTAATCCTCTCCTGTGTGATACTGACTGCTGAGCCGTGTATCTAATCCTCTCCTGTGTGATACTGACTGCTGAGCCGTGTATCTAGTCCTCTCCTGTGTGATACTGACTGCTGAGCCGTGTATCTAATCCTCTCCTGTGTGATACTGACTGCTGAGCCGTGTATCTAATCCTCTCCTGTGTGATACTGACTGCTGAGCTGTATCTAATCCTATCCTGTGTGATACTGACTGCTGAGCTGTGTATCTAATCCTCTCCTGTGTGATACTGTCTGCTGAGCCGTGTATCTAATCCTCTCCTGTGTGATACTGACTGCTGAGCCGTGTATCTAATCCTCTCCTGTGTGATACTGTCTGCTGAGCTGTGTATCTAATCCTCTCCTGTGTGATACTGACTGCTGAGCCGTGTATCTAATCCTCTCCTGTGTGATACTGACTGCTGAGCAGTGTATCTAATCCTCTCCTGTGTGATACTGTCTGCTGAGCCGTGTATCTAATCCTCTCCTGTGTGATACTGACTGCTGAGCCGTGTATCTAATCCTATCCTGTGTGATACTGTCTGCTGAGCCGTGTATCTAATCCCATCCTGTGTGATACTGTCTGCTGAGGTGTGTATCTAATCCTCTCCTGTGTGATACCGTCTGCTGAGCTGTGTATCTAATCCTATCCTGTGATACTGACTGCTGAGCCGTGTATCTAATCCTATCCTGTGTGATACTGACTGCTGAGCCGTGTATCTAATCCTCTACTGTGTGATACTCTCTGCTGAGCCGTGTATCTAATCCTCTCCTGTGTGATACTGACTGCTGAGCCGTGTATCTAATCCTCTCCTGTGTGATACTGACTGCTGAGCCGTGTATCTAATCCTCTCCTGTGTGATACTGACTGCTGAGCTGTGTATCTAATCCTATCCTGTGTGATACTGTCTGCTGAGCTGTGTATCTAATCCTATCCTGTGTGATACTGTCTGCTGAGGTGTGTATCTAATCCTCTCCTGTGTGATACCGTCTGCTGAGCTGTGTATCTAATCCTATCCTGTGATACTGACTGCTGAGCCGTGTATCTAATCCTATCCTGTGTGATACTGACTGCTGAGCCGTGTATCTAATCCTAGCCTGTGTGATACTGTCTGCTGAGCCGTGTATCTAATCCTCTCCTGTGTGATACTGTCTGCTGAGCCGTGTATCTAATCCCATCCTGTGTGATACTGTCTGCTGAGCCGTGTATCTAATCCTCTCCTGTGTGATACTGTCTGCTGAGCCGTGTATCTAATCCCATCCTGTGTGATACTGTCTGCTGAGCCGTGTATCTAATCCTCTCCTGTGTGATACTGTCTGCTGAGCCGTGTATCTAATCCCATCCTGTGTGATACTGTCTGCTGAGCCGTGTATCTAATCCCATCCTGTGTGATACTGACTGCTGAGCCGTGTATCTAATCCTCTCAAGTGTGATACTGACTGCTGAGCCGTGTATCTAATCTCATCCTGTATGATACTGTCTGCTGAGCCGTGTATCTAATCCTCTCAAGTGTGATACTGACTGCTGAGCTGTGTATCTAATCCCATCCTGTGTGATACTGTCTGCTGAGCCGTGTATCTAATCCTCTCCTGTGTGATACTGTCTGCTGAGCCGTGTATCTAATCCCATCCTGTGTGATACTGTCTGCTGAGCCGTGTATCTAATCCTATCCTGTGTGATACTGTCTGCTGAGCCGTGTATCTAATCCCATCCTGTGTGATACTGTCTGCTGAGCCGTGTATCTAATCTCATCCTGTGTGATACTGTCTGCTGAGCCGTGTATCTAATCCCATCCTGTGTGATACTGACTGCTGAGCCGTGTATCTAATCCTCTCCTGTGTGATACTGACTGCTGAGCCGTGTATCTAATCCTCTCCTGTGTGATACTGTCTGCTGAGCTGTGTATCTAATCCTCTCCTGTGTGATACTGACTGCTGAGCCGTGTATCTCATCCTCTCCTGTGTGATACTGACTGCTGAGCCGTGTATCTAATCCTCTCCTGTGTGATACTGTCTGCTGAGCCGTGTATCTAATCCTCTCCTGTGTGATACTGTCTGCTGAGCCGTGTATCTAATCCTATCCTGTGTGATACTGACTGCTGAGCTGTGTATCTAATCCTATCCTGTGTGATACTGTCTGCTGAGCCGTGTATCTAATCCTCTCCTGTGTGATACTGTCTGCTGAGCCGTGTATCTAATCCTATCCTGTGTGATACTGACTGCTGAGCCGTGTATCTAATCCTCTCCTGTGTGATACTGTCTGCTGAGCTGTGTATCTAATCCTATCCTGTGTGATACTGACTGCTGAGCTGTGTATCTAATCCTCTCCTGTGTGATACTGACTGCTGAGCCGTGTATCTAATCCTCTCCTGTGTGATACTGTCTGCTGAGCCGTGTATCTAATCCTATCCTGTGTGATACTGACTGCTGAGCTGTGTATCTAATCCTATCCTGTGTGATACTGACTGCTGAGCCGTGTATCTAATCCTCTCCTGTGTGATACTGACTGCTGAGCCGTGTATCTAACCCTCTCCTGTGTGATACTGTCTGCTGAGCTGTGTATCTAATCCTATCCTGTGTGATACTGACTGCTGAGCTGTGTATCTAATCCTCTCCTGTGTGATACTGTCTGCTGAGCCGTGTATCTAATCCTCTCCTGTGTGATACTGTCTGCTGAGCCGTGTATCTAATCCTCTCCTGTGTGATACTGTCTGCTGAGCCGTGTATCTAATCCTCTCCTGTGTGATACTGTCTGCTGAGCCGTGTATCTAATCCTCTTCTGTGTGATACTGTCTGCTGAGCCGTGTATCTAATCCTATCCTGTGTGATACTGACTGCTGAGCTGTATCTAATCCTCTCCTGTGTGATACTGTCTGCTGAGTTGTGTATCTAATCCTATCCTGTGTGATACTGACTGCTGAGCCGTGTATCTAATCCTCTCCTGTGTGATACTGACTGCTGAGCCGTGTATCTAACCCTCTCCTGTGTGATACTGTCTGCTGAGCTGTGTATCTAATCCTATCCTGTGTGATACTGACTGCTGAGCTGTGTATCTAATCCTCTCCTGTGTGATACTGTCTGCTGAGCCGTGTATCTAATCCTCTCCTGTGTGATACTGTCTGCTGAGCTGTGTATCTAATCCTCTCCTGTGTGATACTGTCTGCTGAGCCGTGTATCTAATCCTCTCCTGTGTGATACTGTCTGCTGAGCCGTGTATCTAATCCTCTTCTGTGTGATACTGTCTGCTGAGCCGTGTATCTAATCCTCTCCTGTGTGATACTGTCTGCTGAGTTGTGTATCTAATCCTATCCTGTGTGATACTGTCTGCTGAGCCCTGTATCTAATCCTCTCCTGTGTGATACTGACTGCTGAGCTGTGTATCTAATCCTATCCTGTGTGATACTGTCTGCTGAGCCGTGTATCTAATCCTATCCTGTGTGATACTGACTGCCGAGCCGTGTATCTAATCCTATCCTGTGTGATACTGACTGCTGAGCCGTGTATCTAATCCTATCCTGTGTGATACTGTCTGCTGTGCCGTGTATCTAATCCTCTCCTGTGTAATACTGTCTGCTGAGCTGTGTATCTAATCCTATCCTGTGTGATACTGTCTGCTGAGCCGTGTATCTAATCCTATCCTGTGTGATACTGACTGCTGAGCTGTGTATCTAATCCTATCCTGTGTGATACTGTCTGCTGAGCTGTGTATCTAATCCTATCCTGTGTGATACTGACTGCTGAGCTGTATCTAATCCTATCCTGTGTGATACTGACTGCTGAGCCGTGTATCTAATCCTCTCCTGTGTGATACTGTCTGCTGAGTTGTGTATCTAATCCTATCCTGTGTGATACTGTCTGCTGAGCCGTGTATCTAATCCTCTCCTGTGTGATACTGACTGCTGAGCTGTGTATCTAATCCTATCCTGTGTGATACTGTCTGCTGAGCCGTGTATCTAATCCTCTCCTGTGTGATACTGTCTGCTGAGCTGTGTATCTAATCCTATCCTGTGTGATACTGTCTGCTGAGCCGTGTATCTAATCCTATCCTGTGTGATACTGACTGCCGAGCCGTGTATCTAATCCTATCCTGTGTGATACCGACTGCTGAGCCGTGTATCTAATCCTATCCTGTGTGATACTGACTGCTGAGCCGTGTATCTAATCCTATCCTGTGTGATACTGACTGCTGAGCTGTGTATCTAATCCTCTCCTGTGTGATACTGACTGCTGAGCTGTGTATCTAATCCTATCCTGTGTGATACTGACTGCTGAGCCGTGTATCTAATCCCATCATGTGTGATACTGACTGCTGAGCCGTGTATCTAATCCTCTCCTGTGTGATACTGACTGCTGAGCTGTGTATCTAATCCTATCCTGTGTGATACTGACTGCTGAGCCGTGTATCTAATCCTCTCCTGTGTGATACTGTCTGCTGAACCGTGTATCTAATCCTATACTGTGTGATACTGACTGCTGAGCCGTGTATCTAATCCTCTCCTGTGTGATACTGACTGCTGAGCCGTGTATCTAATCCTATCCTGTGTGATACTGACTGCTGAGCCGTGTATCTAATCCTATCCTGTGTGATACTGACTGCTGAGCCGTGTATCTAATCCTATCCTGTGTGATACTGACTGCTGAGCTGTGTATCTAATCCTCTCCTGTGTGATACTGTCTGCTGAGCCGTGTATCTAATCCTCTCCTGTGTGATACTGACTGCTGAGCCGTGTATCTAATCCTATCCTGTGTGATACTGACTGCTGAGCTGTGTATCTAATCCTATCCTGTGTGATACTGACTGCTGAGCTGTGTATCTAATCCTCTCCTGTGTGATACTGTCTGCTGAGCCGTGTATCTAATCCTCTCCTGTGTGATACTGACTGCTGAGCCGTGTATCTAATCCTCTCCTGTGTGATACTGACTGCTGAGCTGTGTATCTAATCCTCTCCTGTGTGATACTGACTGCTGAGCCGTGTATCTAATCCTCTCCTGTGTGATACTGACTGCTGAGCTGTATCTAATCCTCTCCTGTGTGATACTGACTGCTGAGCCGTGTATCTAATCCTCTCCTGTGTGATACTGTCTGCTGAGCTGTATCTAATCCTATCCTGTGTGATACTGTCTGTCGCTGACTGGTGGCAGCGGTCGGTGATTGATCTCCTGTCTATGGGATCTGGTGGTGCTCGGTCGGGTGGAGATTGCTCCGGTGTGTGCGGGTCTGGGGTCGGTCGTGGTCTCCGCGGTCCCGGGATGAACGGGCGAGCTGTGCGCCAGAGTCCCCGCACTGGATCCTGGCTTCAGGCAGATCTCTCACGCTCGGCTCCTTCTGGGACTTGTAGTTTTTTATTTCCAGGATTACGTTGGCTATGAGACAGAGTTTCTTATCATGGAACTACAATAACCAGAATGCAGCGCTCAGCAAAACGCCGCACTCCTTTGCCCGATGTGTCGGGAGTTGTAGTCTTATTGCAGAGTCCCAGCATTGATTAGTGTTGGTGATTAGACTACATTTCCCAGGTGCCCCGGGCCGCCGCGGTGCTCAACGCTCAGAGCCTGTGATGCTCTGCTGGATGGAGGGGGCGCGAGTGGTCCAGGGATGAGCCGGAGATGAGAGGCGGAGGGACGGGGACAAAGGCCTGAGCGGCGGCGGCACCGGGAGAACGACTGCGGGCGGTACGTGCTGCTGCGCCCGAGGGTGTCCGTGTCCGCCGCGTGCATGTACGCTCTGCACCCCCAGATAGGAGATGGTGTGTGTATATATAATATACACTGCATGTACCCCCATATATAATATACACTGCATGTACCCCATATATAATATACACTGTATGTACCCCATATATAATATACACTGTATGTACCCCATATATAATATACACTGTATGTACCCCATATATAATATACACTGCATGTACCCCCATATATAATATACACTGTATGTACCCCCATATATAATATACACTGTGTGTACCCCATATATAATATACTGCATGTACCCCCATATATAATATACACTGTATGTACCCCATATATAATATACACTGTATGTACCCCCATATATAATATACACTGCATGTACCCCCATATATAATATACACTGTATGTACCCCATATATAATATACACTGCATGTACCCCATATATAATATACACTGCATGTACCCCCATATATAATATACACTGTATGTACCCCCATATATAATATACACTGTATGTACCCCCATATATAATATACACTGTATGTACCCCATATATAATATACACTGTATGTACCCCCATATATAATATACACTGCATGTACCCCCATATATAATATACACTGTATGTACCCCCATATATAATATACACTGTATGTACCCCCATATATAATATACACTGTATGTACCCCATATATAATATACACTGTATGTACCCCCATATATAATATACACTGTATGTACCCCATATATAATATACACTGCATGTACCCCCATATATAATATACACTGCATGTACCCCCATATATAATATACACTGCATGTACCCCCATATATAATATACACTGTATGTACCCCCATATATAATATACACTGTATGTACCCCCATATATAATATACACTGTATGTACCCCATATATAATATACACTGCATGTACCCCATATATAATATACACTGCATGTACCCCCATATATAATATACACTGCATGTACCCCCATATATAATATACACTGCATGTACCCCCATATATAATATACACTGTATGTACCCCCATATATAATATACACTGTATGTACCCCCATATATAATATACACTGTATGTACCCCATATATAATATACACTGTATGTACCCCATATATAATATACACTGCATGTACCCCCATATATAATATACACTGTATGTACCCCCATATATAATATACACTGTGTGTACCCCATATATAATATACTGCGTGTACCCCCATATATAATATACACTGTATGTACCCCATATATAATATACACTGCATGTACCCCATATATAATATACACTGTATGTACCCCCATATATAATATACACTGTATGTACCCCCATATATAATATACTGTATGTACCCCCATATATAATATACTGTATGTACCCCATATATAATATACACTGTATGTACCCCCATATATAATATACACTGTATGTACCCCCATATATAATATACACTGTATGTACCCCCATATATAATATACACTGTATGTACCCCCATATATAATATACACTGTATGTACCCCCATATATAATATACACTGCATGTACCCCATATATAATATACACTGTATGTACCCCCATATATAATATACACTGTGTGTACCCCATATATAATATACTGCATGTACCCCCATATATAATATACACTGTATGTACCCCATATATAATATACACTGTATGTACCCCATATATAATATACACTGCATGTACCCCCATATATAATATACACTGCATGTACCCCCATATATAATATACACTGCATGTACCCCCATATATAATATACACTGCATGTACCCCCATATATAATATACACTGTATGTACCCCCATATATAATATACACTGTATGTACCCCCATATATAATATACACTGTATGTACCCCATATATAATATACACTGTATGTACCCCATATATAATATACACTGCATGTACCCCCATATATAATATACACTGTATGTACCCCCATATATAATATACACTGTATGTACCCCCATATATAATATACACTGTATGTACCCCATATATAATATACACTGTATGTACCCCATATATAATATACACTGTATGTACCCCCATATATAATATACACTGTATGTACCCCATATATAATATACACTGTATGTACCCCATATATAATATACACTGCATGTACCCCATATATAATATACACTGCATGTACCCCATATATAATATACACTGCATGTACCCCATATATAATATACACTGCATGTACCCCCATATATAATATACACTGTATGTACCCCCATATATAATATACACTGTATGTACCCCCATATATAATATACACTGTATGTACCCCCATATATAATATACACTGTATGTACCCCCATATATAATATACACTGTATGTACCCCCATATATAATATACACTGTATGTACCCCCATATATAATATACACTGTATGTACCCCCATATATAATATACACTGTATGTACCCCCATATATAATACACAATCCAGACCCCCCTCCAGAGATCGCAGCCTCCGGCCATGTGCACACGTTCAGGTTTTTTCGCGCTAAAAACGCTATAAAAACAAATTAAAAATGCATACATTATGTATTCTATCATTTAGAATGCATTCTGCCTGTTTTGTGCACATGAATGCGTTTCTCTCCGTGCAAAAAACGCATTGCGGTAAAAAAAGAGCATGTTCATTATTTTTGCGGATTTTCTGCGTTTTTCCCGCAATTCTATGCATTTGGAAAAAAACGCGGTAAAAACGCATGCGGTTTTCTGGCAGAAATGTCCGGTTTTTGTCAGGAAAATTTCTGCTAGAAATCCTGACGTGTGCACATACCCTCCCTCTCCCAGGACCCCCCCAGAGATCGCGGCGTCCCTCTCCCAGGACCCCCCCCCCAGAGATTGCGGCGTCCCTCTCCCAGGACCTCCCCCAGAGATTGCGGCCTCCCTCTCCCAGGACCCCCCCCCAGAGATCGCGGCCTCCCTCTCCCAGGACCCCCCCCCCCCCAGAGATCGCGGCCTCCCTCTCCCAGGACCCCCCCCCAGAGATCGCGGCCTCCCTCTCCCAGGACCCCCCCCCCCCCCAGAGATCGCGGCCTCCCTCTCCCAGGACCCCCCCCAGAGATCGCGGCGTCCCTCTCCCAGGACCCCCCCAGAGACCGCGGCGTCCCTCTCCCAGGACCCCCTCCAGAGATCGCAGCCTCCCTCTCCCAGGACCCCCTCCAGAGATCGCAGCCTCCCTCTCCCAGGACCCCCCCCCCCCCCCCAGAGATCGCGGCGTCCCTCTCCCAGGACCCCCCCCCCCTTCAGAGATCGCGGCATCCCTCTCCCAGGATTCCCCCCCCCCCAGAGATCGCGGCGTCCCTCTCCCAGAACCCCCCCCCCCATAGATCGCGGCCTCCCTCTCCCAGGACCCCCTCCAGAGATCGCGGCCTCCCTCTCCCAGGACCCCCCCAGAGACCACAGCCTCCCTCTCCCAGGACCCCCCCCGAGGGATCGCGACCTCCCTCTCCCAGGACCCCCCCCCCAGAGATCGCAGCCTCCCTCTCCCAGGACCCCCCCCCCCAGAGATCGCAGCCTCCCTCTCCCAGGACCCCCCTTCCCCAGAGATTGCGGCCTCCCTCTCCCAGGACCCCCCTTCCCCAGAGATTGCGGCCTCCCTCTCCCAGGACCCCCCTTCCCCAGAGATTGCGGCCTCTCTCTCCCAGGATCCCCCTCCAGAGATCGCAGCCTCCCTCTCCCAGGACCCCCCCCAGAGATCGCGGCCTCCCTCTCCCAGGACCCCCTCCAGAGATCGCAGCCTACCTCTCTCATGACCCCCCCCCCCCCCCCCCCAGAGATCGCAGCCTCCCTCTCCCAGGACCCCCTCCAGAGATCGCGGCCTCCCTCTCCCAGGACCCCCTCCAGAGATCGCGGCCTCCCTCTCCCAGGACCCCCTCCAGAGATCGCGGCCTCCCTCTCCCAGGACCCCCTCCAGAGATCGCAGCCTCCCTCTCCCAGGACCTCCCCTCCAGAGATCGCGGCCTCCCTTTCCCAGGACCCCCCCAGAGATCGCGTCCTCCCTCTCCCAGGACCCCCCCCCTCCAGAGATCACAGCCTCCCTCTCCCAGGACCCCCTCCAGAGATCGCAGCCTCCCTCTCCCAGGACCCCCTCCAGAGATCGCAGCCTACCTCTCCCAGGACCCCCCCCCCAGAGATCGCGGCCTCCCTCTCCCAGGACCCCCCTCCAGAGATCGCAGCCTCCCTCTCCCACGACCCCCTCCAGAGATTGCGGCCTCCCTCTCCCAGGACCCCCTCCAGAGATCGCAGCCTCCCTCTCCCAGGACCCCCCCTCCAGAGATCGCGGCTTCCCTTTCCCAGGACCCCCCCAGAGATCGCGTCCTCCCTCTCCCAGGACCCCCCCCCCCTCCAGAGAGCGCAGCCTCCCTCTCCCAGGACCCTCCCCAGAGATTGCGGCCTCCCTCTCCCAGGACCCCCCTCCAGAGATCGCAGCCTCCCTCTCCCACGACCCCCTCCAGAGATTGCGGCCTCCCTCTCCCAGGACCCCCTCCAGAGATCGCAGCCTACCTCTCCCAGGAAGCCCCCCTCCAGAGATCGCGGCCTCCCTTTCCCAGGACCCCCCCCCCCCCCCCCCTCCAGAGATCACAGCCTCCCTCTCCCAGGATCCCCCAGTAATCGCACAGTTTCTAGGTCGTCATCCTCGTTATTGGAGGCACAGTGGCCCCCGTTAGCGAGCCGCAGGCAGGACCCCCGTTCTCCGGATTTCCTCTCGAGCCCCCCCCTTCCCTGTTGGGCAGATGTTTGGGGGCCGCGGTGGCAGAGCGGCCGGGTATTACTGTGCGGCCGGGGGATTAGGCGTCGTGTGACCTCATTACACAGCAGGACTCGTGTACGGCTCGTCCTGTGCCCGGACCCTCCGGCTGCGGGGGGCCGGTGTGAGGAGGTGGTCCGCACTCAGCGTGTCTTCTCTCTCCTGCAGGTGACGGGGATGTGACGCTGGCTTGTGTGTCCCGCGGACCCTTCATATTGGAGCGTGTCAGATGATAAGACGGCAGGTGAGGGGCGGACGGAGATAAATGTGCAGACGCCCCGGGGCCCCCAGCTGACGCTCGCTCACACCTCTGCCGCACCGCCATTGCCCCCCTCCGTGCCAGCAGCTCCTAGGTGCCAGGGTGGAGGCCCATGCCGCGGAGCGGTGGGACGCCAGGTCCCTGGGTACAGGGCGCTTGGGGGTGCAGGTCAGGATGAGGTGCTCCCTGCGATTATGGCTGCTCAGCACCTCCGTCCTGCTCTTCATCATGTCCCTCCTCTTCACCTTCTCTCACCATGGCACGGAGACCCCACTCTACTCAGAGCTGGGGGGATGGGCGTCAGCGGAGGGGCATCCAGTCCGGCTTGTGCCAGGTTACCCCGGGGTGAGACATCGCCCCCCTCTGCCATCCGTCTCAAGGGACTGCTCCTGTCAGCACTGCCTGCGGCAACCGGGGGACTCTGCCTGGTTCGACAGTCACTACGATGCGGCCATCTCTCCTGTGTGGACCCTCGAGAACCGGGAGCTGCCGGCAGATGTCCAGCACTGGTGGATGGTGAGTAGAGAGACCTCTTAGAAATGACCATCTCCAGTAGCCCCTTACTGAGATACCCTGGCTGAGATACCTCTGTAACCCAGGAAAGAACTGCAGGTATCTGAGCACATCTCACATGAGAAGCAACTGGAAATAAAGGATACCTTTAAAGGATTTCCATTCTATGAAGCCTAATTCTTGTAGATTGTCTCCTTCCCCTGCATAAAATAAGATTCTCCCTGCAGTCACCACTAGGGGGAGCTCCCTGTATACAGAGATACATGATAAGATCCTGTCTGCAGCCACCACTAGGGGGAGCTCCCTGTATACAGAGATACATAAGATCCTGTCTGCAGTCACCACTAGTGGGAGCTCCCTGTATACAGAGATACATGATAAGATCCTGTCTGCAGCCACCACTAGGGGGAGCTCCCTGCATACAGAGATACATGATAATATCCTGTCTGCAGTCACCACTAGGGGGAGCTCCCTGTATACAGAGATACATGATAATATCCTGTCTGCAGTCACCACTAGGGGGAGCTCCCTGTATACAGAGATACATGATAAGATCCTGTCTGCAGCCACCACTAGGGGGAGCTCCCTGTATACAGAGATACATGATAAGATCCTGTCTGCAGCCACCACTAGGGGGAGCTCCCTGTATACAGAGATACATGATAAGATCCTGTCTGCAGTCACCACTAAGGGGAGCTCCCTGTATACAGAGATACATGATAAGATCCTGTCTGCAGCCACCACTAGGGGGAGCTCCCTGTATACAGAGATACATGATAAGATCCTGTCTGCAGCCACCACTATGGGGAGCTCCCTGTATACAGAGATACATGATAAGATCCTGTCTACAGTCACCACTAGGGGGAGCTCCCTGTATACAGAGATACATGATAAGATCCTGTCTGCAGTCACCACTAGGGGGAGCTCCCTGTATACAGAGATACATGATAATATCCTGTCTGCAGTCACCACTAGGGGGAGCTCCCTGTATACAGAGATACATGATAATATCCTGTCTGCAGTCACCACTAGGGGGAGCTCCCTGTATACAGAGATACATGATAAGATCCTGTCTGCAGCCACCACTAGGGGGAGCTCCCTGTATACAGAGATACATGGTAAGATCCTGTCTGCAGTCACCACTACGGGGAGCTCCCTATATACAGAGATACATGATAAGATCCAGTCTGCAGCCACCACTAGGGGGAGCTCCCTGTATACAGAGATACATAAGATCCTGTCTGCAGTCACCACTAGGGGGAGCTCCCTGTATACAGAGATACATGATAAGATCCTGTCTGCAGTCACCACTAGGGGGAGCTCCCTGTATACAGAGATACATGATAAGATCCTGTCTGCAGTCACCACTAGGGGGAGCTCCCTGTATACAGAGATACATAAGATCCTGTCTGCAGCCACCACTAGGGGGAGCTCCCTGTATACAGAGATACATGATAAGATCCTGTCTGCAGTCACCACTAAGGGGAGCTCCCTGTATACAGAGATACATGATAAGATCCTGTCTGCAGCCACCACTAGGGGGAGCTCCCTGTATACAGAGATACATGATAAGATCCTGTCTGCAGTCACCACTAGGGGGAGCTCCCTGTACACAGAGATACATGATAAGATCCTGTCTGCAGACACCACTAGGGGGAGCTCCCTGTATACAGAGATACATGATAAGATCCTGTCTGCAGCCACCACTAGGGGGAGCTCCCTGTACACAGAGATACATGATAAGATCCTGTCTGCAGACACCACTAGGGGGAGCTCCCTGTATACAGAGATACATGATAAGATCCTGTCTGCAGTCACCACTAGGGGGAGCTCCCTGTACACAGAGATACATGATAAGATCCTGTCTGCAGCCACCACTAGGGGGAGCTCCCTGTATACAGAGATACATGATAAGATCCTGTCTGCAGCCACCACTAGGGGGAGCTCTCCGTATTTAATCGCTGTGGGTTGCAGGCAGTGTTGCGTTCCTCATTGTCTGCTGCTCTCCACTCCTTCTGTCCGCTTTGTGTCCATCAGATGCTACAGCCTCAGTTTCGGTCACACAACACCCTTGAGATCCTGACTCAGCTATTCCAGATCATTCCGGGGCAGAACCCATACAAGCAACAGGACCCCCTCCTCTGCCGACGCTGTGCTGTGGTTGGAAATTCTGGGAACCTGCGGGGATCCGGCTATGGGAGAGACATAGACTGCCACAACTTCATCATGAGGTAGGATGGATGTGTGTGACCCTGTGCCCAGCCCCCCTGTATAACGAAGCCCCCAGCTTATGCTCACTTTTATGTGTAGAAGTGATGGACTGATAACAGGGAGTAATAGATTGTAGTTGTTACGTATCCGTTCTCAGCACGTGACTTGGGGTTGTGCCTGCAAGGGTTAATCTATCTCCCCTCTCAGTCCAGCATTCAACCTCTGTCCTATGCTGTAATGTGAGCATAAATCACACACCGACCCAGGCCACACACCCGCTCATACACGCTACCACCACTCACCGACCACACGGGCGATGAGTCCCGGAAATATTAATACTACTGTCTGCCAATCACCAAGATCACACACTTTAAGGCTATGGATTCTTTAGAGCATACAAGGTTCAGACTTATTAAAGTTTTAAGCATTAATAGGAAAGGTACAGTGCTTATAATAGAAAGGGTATAAAAATATGAAAATAAAAAGTGACATCCAAATATGCAAAAAAGTTATAAAAAATAAAAGGAGAAAACTTACAGAAATATCTAAACTCTGCAGTCTGGCATTCTGCTCCCTGGGGGAATAACATAGGTCAAGACCTGCAGCCTAGAACAGATGCTAACTTACTGCTGGTCATACATCCATACATATTCCACTACAGTGGTCTCCTGTCCTACAGTCTCCTCCCCCAGTAATGGCTGATAATAGGGAGTAATAGATTGTGGTTTCCTGTCCTACAGTCTCCTTCCCCAGTAATGGCTGTTACCAGGGAGTAATAGATTGTGGTTTCCTGTCCTACAGTCTCCTCCCCCAGTAATGGCTGTTACCAGGGAGTAATAGATTGTGGTTTCCTGTCCTACAGTCTCCTCCCCCAGTAATGGCTGATATAGGGAGTAATAGATTGTGGTTTCCTGTCCTACAGTCTCCTCCCCCAGTAATGGCTGTTACCAGGGAGTAATAGATTGTGGTTTCCTGTCCTACAGTCTCCTCCCCCAGTAATGGCTGATATAGGGAGTAATAGATTGTGGTTTCCTGTCCTACAGTCTCCTCCCCCAGTAATGGCTGTTACCAGGGAGTAATAGATTGTGGTTTCCTGTCCTACAGTCTCCTCCCCCAGTAATGGCTGTTACCAGGGAGTAATAGATTGTGGTTTCCTGTCCTACAGTCTCCTCCCCCAGTAATGGCTGATAACAGGGAGTAATAGCTTGTAGTCTCCTGTCCTACAGTCTCCTCCCCCAGTAATGGCTGTTACCAGGTAGTAATAGATTGTGGTTTCCTGTCCTACAGTCTCCTCCCCCAGTAATGGCTGATAACAGGGAGTAATAGCTTGTAGTCTCCTGTCCTACAGTCTCCTCCCCCAGTAATGGCTGTTACCAGGGAGTAATAGATTGTAGTCTCCTGCCCTACAGTCTCCTCCCCCAGTAATGGCTGTTACCAGGGAGTAATAGATTGTGGTTTCCTGTCCTACAGTCTCCTCCCCCAGTAATGGCTGATAATAGGGAGTAATAGATTGTGGTTTCCTGTCCTACAGTTTCCTCACCCAGTAATGGCTGATAACAGGAAGTAATAGATTGTAGTCTCCTGTCCTACAGTCTCCTCCCCCAGTAATGGCTGTTACCAGAGAGTAATAGATTGTGGTTTCCTGTCCTACAGTCTCCTCCCCCAGTAATGGCTGATTCCAGGGAGTAATAGATTGTGGTTTCCTGTCCTACAGTCTCCTCCCCCAGTAATGGCTGATTCCAGGGAGTAATAGATTGTGGTTTCCTGTCCTACAGTCTCCTCCCCCAGTAATGGCTGATACCAGGGAGCAGTAGCCCGCACATGCAGTCTCTGCCTCTTCCCGGTGGGTGTGTATTGATGCTGTGCTGCGGGGGGCGCTCTCTCCCACTCTGTCCCCGGTCAGGATGAACCAGGCCCCGACGCTCGGCTATGAGGGGGACGTCGGCTCTCGGACCTCCCACCACTTCATGTACCCGGAAAGTGCCAAGAATCTCCCGGCCAACGTGAGCTTCGTGCTGGTGCCGTTCAAGGCGCTGGACCTGCTGTGGATCACCAGCGCACTCTCCACCGGGCAGATCCGCTTGTAAGTACCGGGGTCCGGGGGGCCGCGCTGCCGCTGATCTCGTCACTGACCGCACGTCTCTCCCCACAGCACTTACGCTCCGGTGAAGGCCTTCCTGCGGGTGGACAAGGACAAGGTGAGGGCGGAGCCACAGGGGGGCGGGACAAGTAGGCGGGACAGGGTGCGACAGGGAGGGTGAGGCGGGACAAGAAGGGAGGGGGCGGGACAGGGAGGGCGGGGGCCAAGCCTGAGAGCTCAGCTGCTGCAGAGTGAATTGGTAATAAGAGCTGTGGGCGGGGCTGGTGTCAGGTGCATAGTGGGCGGGGCTGGTGGGTAGTGGGCGGGGCTGGTGTCAGGTGCATAGTGGGCGGAGCTGATGTCTGCTGTCTCCTCAGGTTCAGATCTACAATCCGGCCTTCTTTAAGTACATCCATGACCGCTGGACGCAGCACCGCGGCCGCTACCCCTCCACCGGGATGCTGGTGCTGTTCTTTGCGCTCCACGTGTGTGACGAGGTGAGTGGCAGCTGTGCTGTGACTCCGCCCTCCCGGTTGCCGGGGGTAACCTTCCTGATTTCCTCAGGTGAATGTTTTCGGATTTGGCGCGGATGCTCGGGGTAACTGGCATCACTACTGGGAGAACAACCGCTACGCCGGAGAATTCCGGAAGACTGGAGTGCACGACGCCGACTCTGAGGCGCAGCTCATCGACTCGCTGAGGCGGGAGGGAAAGATCAAGGTGTACGGTGGAGGGATGCTCTGAGCTCCGCCCACTCTGAGCTCCGCCCACTGCAGAGGTCGCCATGTTCCTGGCTTGCGGCTCTGGAGTTGAACTTTTGCTGTGACTTCTGCTCCCGGTGAGCTCAGTTACCTGTGCAGTATTGGGGTCTCCGCACACTGTGTGAACCCCCCAACACAGACTTCGCCCTCTCCTGTTGCTGAGCGGGGGCGGGGCTGCCACTGACAATCTGCAGGGGCGTGGCCTCATACAATCATCACATCAGCCAATCATATGAAGGCGTCTTGCGCTGCTCCGACCTCTGGGGGCGAGAGAGAGATGGCGGCGCGGACCTGCAGGGAGATCGTCCTGCTGCTTTATGGTCAGTAAGATCTCTGCTTGCTGCCAGTGAATGGCGTCTGCCCGGCAAACACTGTGCCGAAGCTCAGCTGTGCGAGAGGGACCGGCTCATTCCTCATCCTCCATCGCTGTCAGCAAGCAGCGGCGCGGACGGTGGTGAGGACGGGTCCCTGTACATGGACATTACCTGCCTCATCACCCCATCTCCGTGCCCCTCCCCCGCCCTTTTTCGGCTGCTCATAGAGGGGACTCGTGTCTTCGGGTTCCTGGTGGCTCCCGGCCATGGAGTCCTCGTGGTTTACATCATGCACTGCTGCTCTGATTGGTTGCTCTGGGTCACATGACCACGGCGGCGCGGTGTGTGAATTTATGACTGTGTGTTTGGATGTTATCAGTGACTTTTGTGGCTCCCATGTCCTTCAGTCTCCTCCTTGTGGAGTCCTCCTGCTCCTCGGGGGCGGGGCTTATCAGTATTCTCAGCTCGGCACTTTCATTATGGAAAGATTTTAAACAATAAACAGGAATCACTTGTCGCAGCCACGGATTTATTGTCCCGTGGTCGCTGCGCCATTCAGGGGGATCTTATACCACGGAGTAAACAAGGGGGCTGGAATCTTGCTTCTAAGCTCCTAATTGGCCGACTGATAACGTCCCCATCAGGTTCTTCACCAGCTCCTGCATGGGACTTACTGGCCTCGGTCAGGTCCCGCATATGGGGACAGACATCCGGAGCGCTCCCTCACTGCGGCCACTGGATGGCGGTGCTGAGCGGAGAACCGCGGGGATCGAGAATGTGATCAAGAGCCAACCCTGTAGAACTACAACTCCCAGCAGATCTGAGGTCATCATACGTAGCCATCACAGGTTCCTCAGCACTGCACGATCCACCTCCAGAGCTGCAGTCAGTATTCTGCTGTTACATCATGTCTCATCCTCCAGTCACCTCCAGAGCTGCACTCACTATTCTGCTGTTACATGGTGTCTTATCCTCCAGAGCTGCACTCACTATTCTGCTGTTACATAGTGTCTTATCCTCCAATCACCTCCAGAGCTGCACTCACTATTCTGCTGTTACATCATCTCATCCTCCAGTCACCTCCAGAGCTGCACTCACTATTCTGCTGTTACATCATGTCTCATCCTCCTGTCACCTCCAGAGCTGCGCTCACTATTCTGCTGTTACATGGTATTTTATCCTCCAGTCACCTCCAGAGCTGCACTCAGTATTCTCGGTTGGCGCCGCTGTTCTGTCGGTTGCTAAAACTGTCCCTGCAGGACCCTCTGTGGTTGATTTACCGCCTCTGCAGTGATCCCCGGCCCCCCGGAGTAATGCACGACTTATCGCAGCTCCGTGATGTAATAACGTGCAGATATAACGGTGATTTATTAACCCCTTACTGCTGAGGTCTGGAGTGAGGTCTTGGGGCCCTTGAAGTTGCCTCCTGCTGCCAGCAAGACCCTCCAGAAGACCCCGATGTTGGAATCTGCAGCGCTTCACGGCTGGTGCTGCGGTCCCCTCCAACGCCATCACCCACCATTACACCCATGTGACGGCCCGCGGTCAGAGGACACCCACGGGGCCCCACACGGGTGGGATGTGGGCGGAGCTGGTATATAGGGGGGTCGTTATGTGAGGTCCTTCTGGGGAGGGTCCAGCCTGTACGGAGACCCCGCAGCGGAGTGGCTGTGAGACACACATGTACGGTCATGGCCGAAAGTGTCGGCACCCCTGAAATATGAAGCATTTCCCCCAGAACATTAATACAATTCCCCGTGTTCAGGGGCGGATTATAAGAGGGTCAATATGGGCGGTAGCCCAGTGGTGTGGGGAGGCCCTGGGCTACCGCACAGATTGACCCTCTTACCCGCCCCTGAGCGTGACTGAATGCCCACTGGCATTTATGTGTCCCTGTACCCGGTGGGCAGAGAGAGGGGGTCCGCATCGAGCCCTGTCTCGTCTACTCACCGGGTCCATTCCGGCGCTGCAGCGGTTTCCTATTGACGTGCGGGCGTGCGCCCGCACGTCAATAGTTAACAACAGCCGCCAGCCAATTGGAAGCTGGCGGCTGATGTCGGCCGCTGGCACAGCGCACACGTCGCCGGCGTCTGACGTCATTGTCAGTCGCCGGCGAGTGTGCGCTGCTGGAGGGAGCTCGCCGCTGGAGCGCCAGGTCAGGTGAGGAGACTGTGTTTTTTTTTTTTTTTTTTTTTTGGGTAAGCTAACAGTGGACACACTGGGGGCAATGCTGGAGACACTGGGGCAGATGATTGCTGGACACACTGGGGCAATGCTGGACACACTGGGGCAGATTGCTGGACACACTGGGGCAGATTGCTGGACACTGGGGCAGATTGCTGGAGACACTGGGGCAGATTGCTGGACACACTGGGGCAATGCTGGAGGACACACTGGGGCAGATGATTGCTGGACACACTGGGGCAATACTGGAGGACACACGGGCAATGCTGGAGACACTGGGGCAGATTGCTGGACACACTGGGGCAGATGATTGCTGGAGACACTGGGGCAGATGATTGCTGGACACTGGGGGCAATGCTGGAGGACACACGGGCAATGCTGGAGACACTGGGGCAGATGATTGCTGGAGACACTGGGGCAGATTGCTCGACACACTGGGGGCAATGCTGGAGACACTGAGGCAGATTGCTGGACACACTGGGGGCAATGCTGGAGGACACACTGGGGCAGATGATTGCTGGACACACTGGGGCAGATTGCTGGACACACTGGGGCAGATTGCTGGACACACTGGGGCAGATGATTGCTGGAGACAGGGGCAATGCTGGAGGACACACTGGGGGCAATGCTGGAGACACTGGGGCAGATTGCTGGACACACTGGGGCAGATGATTGCTGGAGACACTGGGGCAATGCTGGAGACACTGGGGCAATGCTGGAGACACTGGGGGCAATGCTGGAGGACACACTGGGGCAGATGATTGCTGGAGACACTGGGGCAATGCTGGAGACACTGGGGCAGATTGCTGGACACACTGGGGCAGATGATTGCTGGAGACACTAGGGCAATGCTGGAGACACGGGTGGATTGCTGGACACACTGGGGCAGATGATTGCTGGAGACACTGGGGCAGATTGCTGGAGACACTGGGGCAATGCTGGAGACACTGGGGCAGATTGCTGGACACACTGGGGCAGATGATTGCTGGAGACACTCGGGCAGATGATTGCTGGAGACACTGGGGCAATGCTGGAGACACTGGGGGAAATGCTGGAGGACACACTGGGGCAGATGATTGCTGGACACACTGGGGCAATGCTGGAGACACTGGGGCAGATTGCTGGACACACTGGGGCAATGCTGGAGGACACACTGGGGCAGATTGCTGGATACACTGGGGCAGATGATTGCTGGACACACTGGGGCAATGCTGGACACACTGGGGCAGATTGCTGGACACACTGGGGCAGATTGCTGGACACACTGGGGCAGATTGCTGGAGACACTGGGGCAGATTGCTGGACACACTGGGGGCAATGCTGGAGGACACACTGGGGCAGATGATTGCTGGAAACACTGGGGCAGATTGCTGGACACACTGGGGCAATGCTGGAGGACACACGGGCAATGCTGGAGACACTGGGGCAGATGATTGCTGGAGACACTGGGGCAGATGATTGCTGGACACTGGGGCAATGCTGGAGGACACACGGGCAATGCTGGAGACACTGGGGCAGATGATTGCTGGACACACTGGGGCAGATGATTGCTGGAGACACTGGGGCAGATTGCTGGACACACTGGGGGCAATGCTGGAGGACACACTGGGGCAGATGATTGCTGGACACACTGGGGCAGATTGCTGGACACACTGGGGCAATGCTGGAGAACACACTGGGGCAGATTGCTGGACACACTGGGGCAGATGATTGCTGGAGACGGGCAATGCTGGAGGACACACTGGGGGCAATGCTGGAGACACTGGGGCAGATTGCTGGACACACTGGGGCAGATGATTGCTGGAAACACGGGCAATGATGGAGACACTGGGGGCAATGCTGGAGGACACACTGGGGCAGATGATTGCTGGACACACTGGGGCAATGCTGGATACACTGGGACAGATGATTGCTGGAGACACTGGGGCAATGCTGGAGACACTGGGGTGGATTGCTGGACACACTGGGGCAGATGATTGCTGGAGACACTGGGGCAATGCTGGAGACACTGGGACAGAATGCTGGAGACACTGGGGCAGATTGCTGGACACACTGGGGCAGATGATTGCTGGAGACACTTGGGCAGATGATTGCTGGAGACACTGGGGCAATGCTGGAGACACTGGGGGAAATGCTGGAGGACACACTGGGGCAGATGATTGCTGGACACACTGGGGCAATGCTGGAGACACTGGGGCAGATGATTGCTGGACACACTGGGGGCAATGTTGTGAATTCTGTTGTCGGGCTCCCTCCTGTGGTCATGAATGGTACTTCGGCTGGTTCTGTCCATGGATTTCCTCTGGTGGGTGTTTCTGAGTTTACTTTCACAGGTGACGAGGTTAATTCGTTAGCTGTTGCTCTATTTAACTCCACTTAGATCTTTGCTCCACGCCATCTGTCAATGTTTCAGTATTGGTCTAGTTCACTCCTGGATCGTTCTTGTGACCTGTCTTCCCATCAGAAGCTAAGTTCCAGCTTGTATTTCTTTGGTTTGCTATTTTTCTGTCCAGCTTGCTATTTAATTTGTTGTCTTGCTTGCTGGAAGCTCTGGGACGCAGAGGGAGCGCCTCCGCACCGTGAGTCGGTGCGGAGGGTCTTTTTGCGCCCTCTGCGTGGTCTTTTTGTAGGTTTTTGTGCTGACCGCAAAGTAACCTTTCCTATCCTCGGTCTGTTCAGTAAGTCGGGCCTCACTTTGCTTAATCTATTTCATCTCTGTGTTTGTATTTTCATCTTTACTCACAGTCATTATATGTGGGGGGCTGCCTTTTCCTTTGGGGAATTTCTCTGAGGCAAGGTAGGCTTTATTTTCCTATCTTCAGGGCTAGCTAGTTTCTTAGGCTGTGCCGAGTTGCATAGGGAGCGTTAGGCGCAATCCATGACTATTTCTAGTGTGGTTGATAGGTTTAGGGATTGTGGTCAGCAGAGTTCCCACGTCCCAGAGCTCGTCCTTTATTATCAGTAACTATCAGGTTATTCCGTGTGCTCTTAACCACCAGGTCCATTATTGTCTTGACCACCAGGTCATAACAGTACAGGTGGCCCAAAGTACTAATGCATCTCAATAGAGGGATAAGAGAAGTTCTGAGACCATTTTTTTTTTCTTTGCGTGTGTTTTGTGTCATGATCCCAATGGCAGGGGATCACTAAAGGACAAGCACAGATACAAACAAGCTCTAGGGCGATGGAACCTGAGCTGACCGCGACCCTGAACCTAACACACAAATAAAAGTAGCCGGGGAACGTGCCTACGATGATCCTAGACGTCTCGCTCCAGCCGAAGATCTAACTACCCCTATTAGAAGAAACACAGACCTCTCTTGCCTCCAGAGAAATACCCCACAGAAATAGCAGCCCCCCACATATAATGACGGTGAAATGAGAGGAAAGCACATACGCAGCATGAAAACAGTTTCAGCAAAATGAGGCCCGCTAAAGCTAGATAGCAGAGGATACAAAAGTGAACTGCGCGGTCAGCGAAAAACCCTTCAAAAAACCATCCTGAAATTACTTGAACTCATGTGCCAACTCATGGTACATGAGGAGCAATTTCAGCCCACTAGAGCAACCAGCAGCAGAGAATCACATATCTGCAGGCTGGACTAAAAACCAAATAAAGCAAAACACCAAAACAGGAAAATCCAAACTTAGCTTGACCAGAAGGTTCTAGGAGCAGGGAGCAGAGGTAACAAGACACACTGGATACATTGATAACCGGCGAGGAAATGCCAGCAAAGCCAGGTTAAATAGGAAACTCCCATAACCTGATGGAACAGGTGGAACCCAGAGACCCAGGAAAGACAAGTCACCCAGTACCATCAGTAACCACCAGAGGGAGCCCAAAAACAGAACTCACAACAGTACCCCCCCCCTTGAGGAGGGGTCACCGAACCCTCACGAGAACCACCAGGGCGACCAGGATGAGCCCTATGAAAAGCGCGAACCAAATCATCAGCATGAACATCAGAGGCAACCACCCAAGAATTATCCTCCTGACCATAACCCTTCCACTTGACCAAATACTGGAGTTTCCGTCTGGAAACACGAGAATCCAAGATCTTCTCCACAACATACTCCAATTCTCCCTCCACCAGCACTGGAGCAGGAGGCTCAAGCGAAGGAACAACAGGTACCTCATACCTCCGCAACAACGACCGATGGAACACATTATGAATAGCAAACGATGCCGGGAGATCCAAACGAAACGACACAGGGTTAAGAATTTCCAAGATCCTATAGGGACCGATGAACCGAGGCTTGAACTTAGGAGAAGAGACCTTCATAGGAACAAAACGAGAAGACAACCACACCAAGTCCCCAACAAGAAGTCGAGGACCCACGCGGCGACGGCGATTAGCAAACTGCTGAGCCTTCTCCTGGGACAACTTCAAATTGTCCACCACATGACTCCAAATCCGATGCAACCTATCCACCACCATGTCCACTCCAGGACAATCAGAAGGTTCCACCTGACCAGAGGAAAAACGAGGATGAAACCCCGAATTACAAAAGAAAGGAGAAACCAAGGTAGCAGAACTAGCCCGATTATTAAGGGCAAACTCGGCCAGCGGCAAAAAGGTAACCCAGTCATCCTGATCAGCAGAAACAAAACACCTTAAATAAGTTTCCAAGGTCTGATTAGTTCATTCAGTCTGGCCATTCGTCTGAGGATGGAATGCAGACGAAAAGGACAAATCAATGCCCATCTTAGCACAGAACGTCCGCCAAAATCTAGACACAAACTGGGATCCCCTGTCAGAAACGATGTTCTCAGGAATCCCATGCAAACGAACCACGTTCTGAAAAAACAGAGGGACCAACTCAGAGGAGGAAGGTAACTTAGGCAAGGGTACCAGATGAACCATTTTAGAAAAGTGATCACACACAACCCAGATGACGGACATTTTTTGAGAGACAGGGAGATCCGAAATAAAGTCCATGGAAATGTGCGTCCAAGGCCTCTTCGGGATAGGCAAAGGTGACAACAATCCACTGGCCCGAGAACAGCAAGGCTTAGCCCGAGCACAAACCTCACAAGACTGCACAAAAGAACGCACATCCCTCGACAAGGAAGGCCACCAAAAAGACCTGGCCACCAAGTCTCTAGTACCAAATATTCCAGGATGACCTGCCAACGCAGAAGAATGGACCTCGGAGATGACTCTACTGGTCCAATTATCCGGAACAAACAGTCTCTCAGGCGGACAACGATCAGGTTTACCCGTCTGAAACTCCTGCAAAGCACGTCGCAAGTCTGGGGAGACAGCAGACAAAATCACCCCATCCCTAAGGATACCAGTGGGTTCAGAATTTCCAAGGGAGTCAGGCACAAAACTCCTAGAAAGAGCATCCGCTTTCACATTCTTTGAACCTGGCAGGTATGAAACCACAAAATTGAAACGAGAGAAAAACAGTGACCAACGAGCCTGTCTAGGATTCAGACGCCTGGCAGACTCAAGGTAAATCAAATTTTTGTGATCAGTCAAGACCACCACACGATGTCTAGCACCCTCTAGCCAATGACGCCACTCCTCAAATGCCCACTTCATGGCCAAAAGTTCCCGATTACCAACATCATAATTCCGCTCAGCCGGCGAAAACTTTCTAGAAAAAAACGCGCATGGCTTCATCACTGAGCAATCGGAGCTTCTCTGTGACAAAACCGCCCCCGCTCCAATCTCGGAAGCATCAACCTCAACCTGAAAAGGGAGCGAAACATCTGGCTGACGCAACACAGGAGCAGAAGAAAACCGGCGCTTAAGTTCCTGAAAGGCCTCCACAGCCGCAGGAGACCAATCAGCAACATCAGCACCCTTCTTAGTCAAATCCGTCAAAGGCTTAACAACACTAGAAAAATTAGTTATAAAACGACGATAGAAATTAGCAAAGCCCAAGAACTTCTGTAGACTCTTAAGAGATGTAGGCTGCGTCCAGTCACAAATAGCCTGAACCTTGACGGGATCCATCTCAATAGTAGAAGGGGAAAAAATATACCCCAAGAAAGAAATCTTCTGGACTCCAAAGAGACACTTTGAGCCTTTTACAAACAAGGAATTGGCCCGCAGGACCTGAAACACCTTCCTGACCTGCTGAACATGGGACTCCCAGTCATCAGAAAAAACCAAAATATCATCCAAATACACAATCATAAATTTATCCAGATATTCACGGAAAATATCGTGCATAAAGGACTGGAAGACTGAAGGAGCATTAGAAAGTCCGAAAGGCATTACCAAATACTCAAAATGGCCCTCAGGCGTATTAAATGCGGTTTTCCACTCATCACCTTGCTTTATTCGTATAAGATTATACGCACCCCGAAGATCAATCTTAGTGAACCATTTAGCCCCCTTAATGCGAGCAAACAAATCAGTCAACAATGGCAAAGGATACTGATATTTTACGGTAATCTTATTCAAAAGACGATATTCTATACAAGGCCTCAAGGAACCATCTTTTTTGGCCACGAAAAAAAAACCTGCTCCCAAAGGGGACAAAGATGGACGGATATGTCCCTTTTCCAAGGACTCCTTAACATAATCCCGCATAGCAGTATGCTCTGGCACTGACAGATTGAACAAACGACCTTTAGGAAATTTACTGCCCGGAATTAAATTTATAGCACAATCGCAATCCCTGTGAGGAGGAAGCGAACTGAGCTTAGGCTCCTCAAAAACATCCCGATAATCAGACAAAAACACAGGAATCTCAGAAGGAGTAGATGAAGCGATAGAAATCGGAGGTGCATCATCATGAACCCCCTGACAACCCCAGCTTAACACAGACATTGATTTCCAGTCAAGGACTGGATTATGAGTTTGTAACCATGGCAGACCAAGCACTAGGACATCATGCAAATTATACAGTACCAGGAAGCGAATCACCTCCTGATGAACGGGAGTCATACGCATGGTCACTTGTGTCCAGTACTGAGGTTTATTCATAGCCAAAGGTGTAGAGTCAATTCCCTTCAAAGGAATAGGGACTTCCAGAGGCTCCAGACTAAACCCACAGCGATTGGCAAATGACCAATCCATAAGACTCAGGGCAGCGCCTGAATCCACATAGGCATCGACGGAAATGGATGATAATGAACAAATCAGAGTCACAGACAGAATGAACTTAGACTGTAAAGTACTAATGGCAACAGACTTATCAACCTTTTTTGTGCGTTTAGAGCATGCAGATATAACATGAGCTGAATCACCACAATAAAAGCACAACCCTTTTTTCCGCCTATACTTTTGCCGTTCACTTCTGGACTGAATTCTATCACATTGCATTATCTCAGGTGACTGTTCAGACGACACCGCCAAATGATGCACAGGTTTGCGCTCCCGTAAACGCCGATCAATCTGAATAGCCATAGTCATAGACTCATTCAGACCAGTAGGCGCAGGGAACCCCACCATAACATCTTTAATGGCCTCAGAAAGGCCATCTCTGAACTTTGCAGCCAGAGCGCACTCATTCCACTGAGTAAGCACCGACCACTTCCGAAATTTTTGACAATAAATTTCTGCTTCATCTTGCCCCTGAGAGGGCCAACAAAGCTTTTTCAGCCTGAATCTCTTGGTTAGGTTCCTCATAGAGCAAACCCAATGCCAGAAAAAACGCATCCGCATTAAGCAACGCAGGGTCACCTGGTGCCAATGCAAATGCCCAATCCTGAGGGTCACCCCGCAGGAAAGATATAATAATCTTGACTTGCTGAGCAGGGTCTCCAGAGGAGCGAGATTTCAAAGAAAGAAACAACTTGCAATTGTTCCTAAAATTCAGAAAACTAGATCTATCTCCAGAAAAAAACTCTGGGACAGGAATTCTAGGTTCAGACATAGGAGCATGTACAACAAAATCCTGTATATTTTGAACCTTAGCGGCAAGATTATTCAGGCTGGAAGCCAAACTCTGGACGTCCATGATAAACAGCTGAGATCAGAGCCATTCAAAGATTAAGAGGAGGAGGAAGTAGCCAGGCTGCAATAAGGCTAGGCAGCAAACTCTGAGGGAAAGAGGGAAAAAAAAAAAAAAACTTCCTCAGACTACTTATCCTCCTACTTCAGCCAATACAATTAACACTTTGTGGGCCGGTTATACTGTCATGATCCCAATGGCAGGGGATCACTAAAGGACAAGCACAGATACAAACAAGCTCTAGGGTGATGGAACCTGAGCTGACCGCGACCCTGAACCTAACACACAAATAAAAGTAGCCGGGGAACGTGCCTACGATGATCCTAGACGTCTCGCTCCAGCCGAAGATCTAACTACCCCTATTAGAAGAAACACAGACCTCTCTTGCCTCCAGAGAAATACCCCACAGAAATAGCAGCCCCCCACATATAATGACGGTGAAATGAGAGGAAAGCACATACGCAGCATGAAAACAATTTCAGCAAAATGAGGCCCGCTAAAGCTAGATAGCAGAGGATACAAAAGTGAACTGCGCGGTCAGCGAAAAACCCTTCAAAAAACCATCCTGAAATTACTTGAACTCATGTGCCAACTCATGGTACATGAGGAGCAATTTCAGCCCACTAGAGCAACCAGCAGCAGAGAATCACATATCTGCAGGCTGGACTAAAAACCAAATAAAGCAAAACACCAAAACAGGAAAATCCAAACTTAGCTTGACCAGAAGGTTCTAGGAGCAGGGAGCAGAGGTAACAAGACACACTGGATACATTGATAACCGGCGAGGAAATGCCAGCAAAGCCAGGTTAAATAGGAAACTCCCATAACCTGATGGAACAGGTGGAACCCAGAGACCCAGGAAAGACAAGTCACCCAGTACCATCAGTAACCACCAGAGGGAGCCCAAAAACAGAACTCACAACAGTTTTGTCTCAATTTTCCCCTTTACCTCTGGGTGGTTCAGGACACTGGTGTAAACATGGACATTCAAGGTCTGTCCTCTTGGATGGATAATCTCACTACAAGGATACAAAACATTCAAGATTTTGTGGTTCAGAATCCGATGTCAGAGCCTAAGATTCCTATTCCTGATTTGTTTTTTGGTGATAGATCTGTTCTTGAATTTCAAAAATAATTGTAAATTACTTCTTGCCTTGAAACCTCGCTCCTCAGGTGACCCTGTTCAACAAGTAAAGATCATTATTTCTTTGTTACGTGGGGACCCTCAAGACTGGGCATTTTCCCTTGCGCCAGGAGATCCGGCATTGCGTGATGTTGATGCGTTTTTCCTGGCGCTTGGATTGCTTTATGACGAACCTAATTCAGTGGATCAGGCAGAGAAAATCTTGCTGGCTCTGTGTCAGGGTCAGGATGAAGCGGAGATATATTGTCAGAAGTTTAGAAAGTGTTCTGTGCTCACTCAGTGGAATGAATGCGCCCTGGCAGCAATCTTCAGAAAGGGTCTCTCTGAAGCCCTTAAGGATGTCATGGTGGGGTTTCCCATGCCTGCTGGTCTGAATGAGTCTATGTCCTTGGCCATTCAGATCGATCGACGCTTGCGTGAGCGTAAAGCTGTGCACCATTTGGCGGTACTATCTGAGCATGGGCCTGAGCCTATGCAATGTGATAGGACTTTGACCAGAGCTGAACGGCAAGAACACAGACGTCGGAATGGGCTGTGTTTTTACTGTGGTGATTCCACTCATGCTATCTCTGATTGTCCTAAGCGCACTAAGCGGTTCGCTAGGTCTGCCACCATTGGTACGGTACAGTCTAAATTTCTATTGTCTGTTACTCTGATTTGCTCTTTGTCATCCTATTCTGTTATGGCATTTGTGGATTCAGGCGCTGCCCTGAATTTGATGGACTTGGAGTTTGCCAGGCGCTGTGGTTTTTTCTTGGAGCCCTTGCAGTATCCTATTCCATTGAGAGGAATTGATGCTACGCCTTTGGCCAAGAATAAGCCTCAGTACTGGACCCAATTGACCATGTGCATGGCTCCTGCACATCAGGAGGATATCCGCTTTCTGGTGTTGCATAATCTGCATGATGTGGTCGTTTTGGGGTTGCCATGGCTACAGGTTCATAATCCAGTATTGGACTGGAAATCTATGTCTGTGTCCAGCTGGGGTTGCCAGGGGGTACATGGTGATGTTCCATTTTTGTCTATTTCATCTTCCACTCCTTCTGAAGTTCCAGAGTTTTTGTCGGATTATCGGGATGTATTTGATGAGCCCAAAGCCAGTGCCCTACCTCCTCATAGGGATTGCGATTGTGCAATTAATTTGATTCCTGGTAGTAAGTTTCCTAAGGGCCGATTGTTCAATTTATCTGTGCCAGAACACGCCGCTATGCGGAGTTATATAAAGGAATCCTTGGAGAAAGGCCATATTCGCCCGTCGTCATCACCGTTAGGAGCAGGGTTCTTTTTTGTGGCCAAGAAGGATGGTTCTTTGAGACCTTGCATTGATTACCGCCTTCTTAATAAAATTACAGTCAAATTTCAGTATCCTTTGCCGTTGCTGTCTGATTTGTTTGCTCGTATTAAAGGGGCTAGTTGGTTCACCAAGATAGATCTTCGAGGGGCGTATAATCTTGTGCGTATTAACCCCTTAGTGACAGAGCCAATTTGGTACTTAATGACCGAGCCAATTTTTGCAATTCTGACCACTGTCACTTTATGAGGTTATAACTCTGGAACGCTTCAACGGATCCCGCTGATTCTGAGATTGTTTTTTCGTGACATATTGTACTTCATGTTAGTGGTAACATTTCTTCGATATTACTTGCGATTATTTATGAAAAAAACGGAAATATGGCGAAAATTTTTTAAATTTTGCAATTTTCAAACTTTGTATTTTTATGCCCTTAAATCAGAGAGATATGTCACGAAAAATAGTTAATAAATAACATTTCCCACATGTCTACTTTACATCAGCACAATTTTGGAAACAAAATTTTTTTTTGTTAGGGAGTTATAAGGGTTAAAAGTTGACCAGCAATTTCTCATTTTTACAACACCATTTTTTTTTAGGGACCACATCACATTTGAAGTCATTTTGAGGGGTCTATATGATAGAAAATAATGAAGTGTGACACCATTCTAAAAACTACACCCCTCAAGGTTCTCAAAACCACATTCAAGAAGTTTATTAACCCTTTACGTGCTTCACAGGAACTGAAACAATGTGGAAGGAAAAAATGAACATTTAACTTTTTTTTGCAAACATCTTAATTCAGAACCATTTTTTTTATTTTCACAAGTGTAAAAACAGAAATGTAACCATAAATTTTGTTATGCATTTTCTCCTGAATACTCCAATACCCCATATGTGGGGGTAAACCACTGTTAGGGCGCACCGCAGAACTTAGAAGTGAAGGAGCGCCGTTTTACTTTTTCAATGTTGAATTGGCTGGAATTGAGATTGGATGCCATGTCGCGTTTGGAGAGCCCCTGATGTGCCTAAACAGTGGAAACCCCCCACAAGTGACACCATTTTGGAAACTAGACCCCTTAAGGAACTTATCTAGATGTGTGGTGAGCACTTTGAACCCCCAAGTGCTTCACAGAAGTTTATAACGTAGAGCCGTGAAAATAAAAAAATCGCTTTTGTTTACACAAAAATGATCTTTTTGCCCACAAATTCTTATTTTCACAAGGGTAACAGGAGAAATTAGACCACAAAAGTTGTTGTGCGATTTCTCCTGAATACGTCGATACCCCATATGTGAGGGTAAACCACTGTTTGGGCGCACCGCAGAGCTTGGAAGTGAAGGAGTGCCGTTTTACTTTTTCAATGTAGAATTGGCTGGAATTGAGATCGGACGCCATGTCGCGTTTGGAGAGCCCCTGATGTGCCTAAACAGTAGAAATCCCCCACAAGTGACCCCATTTTGGAAACTAGACCCCCCATGGAACTTATCTAGATGTGTGGTGAGAACCTTGAATGCCCAAGTGCTTCACAGAAGTTTATAATGCAGAGCCGTGAAAATAAAAAATATTTTTTTTTCCACAAAAAAGATATTGTAGCCCCCAAGTTTATATTTTTACAAGGGTAACGAGAAATTGGACCCCAAAAGTTGTTGTCCAATTTGTCTTGAGTATGCTGGTACCCCATATGTGGGGGTAAACCACTGTTTGGGCGCACGGCAGAGCTCGGAAGGAAGGAGCGCCGTTTTGGAATGCAGACTTTGATAGAATGGTCTGCGGGTATTATGTTGCATTTGCAGAGCCCCTGATGTACCTAACCAGTAGAAACCCTCCACAAGTGACCCCATTTTGGAAACTAGACCCCCAAGGAACTTATCTAGATGTGTGGTGAGAACTTTGAATGCCCAAGTGCTTCACAGAAGTTTAGAATGCAGAGTCGTGAAAATAAAAAATATTTTTTTTTTCACAAAAAAGATTTTGTAGCCCCCAAGTTTTTATTTTCACAAGGGTAACAGGAGAAATTGGACTGCAATAGTTGTTGTCCAATTTATCCCGAGTACGCTAATGTGCCATATGTGGGGGTAAACCACTGTTTGGGCGCACGGCAGAGCTCGGAAGGGAAGGAGCGCCTTTTTGGAATGCAGACTTTGATAGAATGGTCTGTGGGCATTATGTTGCGATTGCAGAGCCCCTGATATACCTAAACTGTAGTAACCCCCCACAAGTGACCCCATTTTGGAAACTAGACCCCCCAAGGAACTTATCTAGATGTGTGGTGAGAACTTTGAATGCCCAAGTGCTTCACAGAAGTTTAGAATGCAGAGTCGTGAAAATAAAAAATATTTTTTTTTTTCACAAAAAAGATTTTGTAGCCCCCAAGTTTTTATTTTCACAAGGGTAACAAGAGAAATTGGACCCCAGAAGTTGTTGTCCAATTTATCCCGAGTACGCTGATGCCCCATATGTGGGGGTAACCCACTGTTTGGGCGCACGGCAGAGCTCAGAAGGGAGGGAGCACCATTTGACTTTTTGAGCGCAAAATTGGCTGTCGTGTTTGGAGACCCCCTGATGTACCTAAACAGTGGAAACCCCCCAATTCTAGCTCCAACCCCAACCCACCCCGAACCCTAATCCCAACCTGATCCATAATCCTAATCACTAACCCTAACCATAATCACAACCCTTACCCCAAAACAACCCTAATGTCAACCCTAACCATAACCCTAATCAAAACCCTAAATCCAACACACCCCTAATCCTAATCTCAACCCTAACCTCAAACCTAACCCTAATCCCAATACACCCCTAATCACAACCCTAACCTTAACCCTAATCCCAAACCTAACCCTAATCCCAAGCGTAACCCTAATGCCAACCCTAACCATAATACCAACCCTAATCCAAACCCTAAACCTAATCCCAGCTCTAACCCTAACTTTAGCCCCAACCCTAGCCCTAACTTTAGCCCCAACCCTAACCCTAGCCCTAAGGCTACTTTCACACTTGCGTTGTTTGGCATTCCGTCGCAATCCGTCGTTTTGGACAAGAAACGGATCCTGCAAATGTGCCCGCAAGATGCGTTTTTTGCCCATAGTATTGCCGACGGATCGTGACGGATGGCCACACGTCGCGTCCGTCGTGCACTGGATCAGTTGTGTTTTGGCTGAGCGTCGGCACAAAAAAACGTTCAATGAAATGTTTTTTTGTACGTCGCATCCGCCATTTCTGACCGCGCATGCGTGGCCGTAACTCCGCCCCCTCCTCCCCAGGACATAGATTGGGCAGCGGATGCGTTGAAAAACTACAGCTGCTGCCCACGTTGTGCACAATTTTCACAACGTGCGTCGGTATGTCGGGCCGACGCATTGCGACGGCCCCGTACCGACGTAAGTGTGAAAGAAGCCTAACCCTAAATTTAGCCCCAACCCTAACCCTAAATTTAGCCCCAACCCTAACCCTAAATTTAGCCCCAACCCTAGCCCTAACCCTAGCCCTACCCCTACCCCTAACCTAACCCTACCCCTAACCTAACCCTACCCCTAACCTAACCCTACCCCTAACCCTAACCTAACCCTACCCCTAACCTAACCCTAGCCGTAACCCTACCCCTAACCCTAACCTAACCCTACCCCTAACCTAACCCTAGCCGTAACCCTACCCCTAACCTAACCCTAGCCCTAACCCTACCCCTACCCTACCCCTAACCCTAACCCTACCCCTAACCTAACCCTACCCCTAACCCTACCCCTAACCCTAACCCTAATTTTAGCCCTAACCGCTGTTCTCCTGCCGGCCGGCAGATGGAGACAGATGGCGGGCGCACTGGGCATGCGTCCGCCATGTTCTTCTGCCGGCGGCCAGGAGGAGCAGCAAGAGGATCCAGGGACCTAGGTGAGTATGCTAGGGTCCCCGAATCCCCCTATTTCTCTGTCCTCTGATGTGCGATCACATCAGAGGACAGAGAATTACACTTTACTTTTTTTTTTTTTTTTTTTTTTTTTGCGGTCGCCGGTAAACAGTTAATTACCGGCGATCGCAAAACAGGGGTCGCTAAAACCGACCCCCGATCATGCTCTTTGGGGTCTCGGCTACCCCAGGCAGCCGAGACCCCAAAGATTCTCCCGGTGCCGGCCGGCGGGCGCACTGCGCATGCGCCCGCCATTTTGAAGATGGCGGCGCCCACCGGGAGACACGAGGAGCATCGGGGGAGCTAGGTGAGTATTGGGGGGCCACCTGGGACCCCTTTTCTCTGTCCTCCGATGTGCGATCACATCGGAGGACAGAGAAATTAAAAAGATATCGCTTTTTTTTTTTTTTTTTTTTTTTTTGCGATCGCCGGTAAACGGTTAATTACCGGCGATCGCAAATGCGGGGAGGGTTAAAAAAAACCCGAATCATGTTCTCTGGGGTCTCGGCTACCCTCGGCAGCCGAGACCCCGGAGAAAATCGGCCTGTGGGGGGCGCTATACACTTTTTCCACAGCGCCGTTAATTAACGGCGCTGTGGTTTAAGTACCCTTAGCGGCCGCCGTTAAAAGGCGTATCGGCGGTCGCTAAGGGGTTAAACAAGGCGATGAATGGAAAACAGCATTTAATACGCCCGAGGGCCATTTTGAGTACCTGGTTATGCCATTCGGGCTTTCCAATGCTCCATCAGTATTTCAGTTCTTTATGCATGACATCTTCCGAGAGTACCTGGATAAATTCCTGATTGTGTATTTGGATGATATTTTGGTCTTTTCGGATGATTGGGAGTCTCATGTGAAGCAGGTCAGAATGGTGTTCCAGGTCCTTCATGCGAATTCCTTGTTTGTGAAGGGGTCAAAGTGTCTCTTTGGAGTTCAGAAGGTTTCATTTTTGGGGTTCATTTTTTCCCCTTCTACTATCGAGATGGACCCTGTTAAAGTCCAGGCCATTTACGATTGGACTCAACCGACATCTGTGAAGAGCCTGCAGAAGTTCCTGGGCTTTGCTAATTTTTATCGGCGCTTCATCGCTAATTTTTCTACTTTTGCTAAACCGTTGACTGATTTAACCAAGAAGGGTGCTGATGTGGTCAATTGGTCTTCTGCGGCTGTAGAGGCTTTTCAGGAGTTGAAGCGTCGTTTTTCTTCTGCCCCTGTGTTGTGCCAGCCAGATGTTTCGCTTCCGTTTCAGGTTGAGGTTGATGCTTCTGAGATTGGAGCAGGGGCTGTTTTGTCGCAAAGAAGTTCTGATGGCTCGGTGATGAAGCCATGTGCTTTCTTTTCTAGAAAGTTTTCGCCTGCTGAGCGTAACTATGATGTTGGTAATCGTGAATTGTTGGCCATGAAGTGGGCATTCGAGGAGTGGCGTCATTGGCTGGAAGGAGCCAAGCATCGCGTGGTGGTCTTGACAGATCACAAGAATTTGACTTATCTTGAGTCTGCCAAACGGTTGAATCCGAGACAGGCTCGATGGTCGTTATTTTTCTCCCGTTTTGATTTTGTGGTTTCGTACCTTCTGGGCTCTAAGAATGTGAAGGCTGATGCCCTGTCAAGGAGTTTTGTGCCTGACTCTCCGGGTGTTCCTGAGCCGGCGGGTATTCTCAAAGAGGGGGTAATTTTGTCTGCCATCTCCCCTGATTTGGGGCGGGTGCTGCAAAAATTTCAGGCTGATAGACCTGACCGTTGCCCAGCAGAGAGACTGTTTGTCCCTGATAGATGGACTAGTAGAGTTATCTCTGAGATTCATTGTTCTGTGTTGGCTGGGCATCCTGGAATCTTTGGTACCAGAGATTTGGTGGCTAGATCCTTCTGGTGGCCGTCTTTTTCACGGGATGTGCGTTCTTTTGTGCAGTCCTGTGGGATCTTTCTCTTTTGGTTGTCGTGTCCTGTGGGACTTGTCACGGATCGCTGCTCCGTGGTGTCACTTATTCGTCACGTGCCTGCTCTCACACGTGACTTTGGGTTGTGCCTGCAAGGGTTAATCTATCTCCCCACTCTCCGTCCAGCATTCAACCTCTGTCCTATGCTGTAATGGGAGCATAAATCGCACACCGACCCAGGCCACACACCCGCTCGTACACGCTGCCACCACTCATCGAATACACGGGCGATGAGTCCCAGAAATCTAATCAAAATATGTCTATCACTCATAAGGCTCACACACCTCTAGGCTATGGATTCTTTAGAACATTCAAGGTTCAACTTATTAAAGGTTTATACTTTAATAGAAAAAGGTTCAATGCTTACAAGAAAAGGTATAAAAATATGATAATAAAAAGACATACAACTTATGCAAAACAGTATGAAATAAACAGGATAAAACTTACAGAAATCATCTAACTTGTAGTCTGCTTTCTGCTCCCTGAGGGGGGGTGAATGTAGTTGGGGAACACATCAGCTTCTCAGGCTGCCCTCATCATGTGAACACCATTCTCTGTCTGCAGCCTAAATTTATAACTTTGGTCTGAGGTCAGGTTTCTAGACCGGCCCCTCAGGCCAATATCATAACTGCTGCCTGTTTGATTGGGCCACGGCCGCGCTACTAATGAATATATATTATTTTCCTCTGGAGACATGTGTGAAATGGTTCCCAGGGATACCTTCCCTCAAGCAGCATTTAGCATCTCCCCTCCAAGACCTCAGAAGTGTCAAGTGTTCCTTTGTTCTTGGCTCTAGCTAGACCCCCTGGTGAGATATGGAGACAGAATTCCTAAGGTACCGTCACACTTAGCGACGCTGCAGCGATACCGACAACGATCCGGATCGCTGCAGCGTCGCTGTTTGGTCGCTGGAGAGCTGTCACACAGACTGCTCTCCAGCGACCAACGATGCCGGTAACCAGGGTAAACATCGGGTAACTAAGCGCAGGGCCGCGCTTAGTAACCCGATGTTTACCCTGGTTACCATCCTAAAAGTAAAAAAAAACAAACACTACATACTTGCCTACAGCCGTCTGTCCTCCAGCGCTGCGCTCTGCACTCCTCCTGTACTGTCTGTGTGAGCACAGCGGCCGGAAAGCAGAGCGGGGACGTCACCGCTCTGCTTTCCGGCTGACCGACGCTCACAGCCAGTACAGGAGGAGTGCAGAGCACAGCGCTGGAGGACAGACGGCTGTAGGTAAGTATGTAGTGTTTGTTTTTTTTTACTTTTAGGATGGTAACCAGGGTAAACATCGGGTTACTAAGCGTGGCCCTGCGCTTAGTTACCCGATGTTTACCCTGGTTACCAGTGAAGACATCGCTGAATCGGTGTCACACACGCCGATTCAGCGATGTCTGCGGGGAGTCCAGCGACCAAATAAAGTTCTGGACTTTCTTACCCGACCAGCGACATAACAGCAGGGGCCTGATCGCTGCTGCCTGTCACACTGGACGATATCGCTAGCGAGGACGCTGCAACGTCACGGATCGCTAGCGATATCGTCTAGTGTGACGGTACCTCTACTCTTCCCAAGGAAGTACATATTAACACCTAGGTGCGACTGGCCTTCAGGACAGATGCTACATTATCACTAGACAGATGTCAGAGGTCACTACACACATATAGATATATATAATATATATACACATATTCCACCACACTTGTGCTCGGGCTAAGCCCTGCTGTTCTCGTGCCAGTGGGTTCCTTTTGCCCTTGCCGGTCCGGAAGAGGCCCTGGACGCATATTTCTATGGATTTTATTTCGGATCTCCCCATCTCTCAAAAGATGTCGGTCATTTGGGTGGTTTGTGATCGCTTTTCTAAGATGGTCCATTTGGTACCTTTGTCTAAATTGCCTTCCTCCTCTGATTTGGTGCCATTGTTTTTCCAGCATGTGGTTTGTTTCCATGGTATCCCGGAGAACATCGTTTCTGACAGAGGTTCCCAGTTTGTTTCAAGGTTTTGGCGAGCCTTTTGTGCTAGGATGGGCATTGATTTGTCTTTTTCCTCGGCTTTCCATCCTCAGACAAATGGCCAAACCGAACGAACTAATCAAACTTTGGAAACATATCTGAGATGCTTTGTTTCTGCTGATCAGGATGATTGGGTGTCATTTTTGCCGTTGGCTGAGTTCGCCCTTAATAATCGGGCCAGCTCGGCTACTTTGGTTTCGCCGTTTTTCTGCAATTCTGGTTTCCATCCTCGTTTCTCTTCAGGGCAGGTTGAGTCTTCAGACTGTCCTGGTGTAGATCATGTGGTGGATAGGTTGCAGCAGATTTGGACTCGTGGTGGACAATTTGACATTGTCCCAGGAGAAGGCTCAACGTTTCGCTAACCGCCGGCGCTGTGTGGGTCCCCGACTTCGTGTTGGGGATTTGGTTTGGTTGTCGTCTCGTTATGTTCCTATGAAGGTTTCCTCTCCTAAATTTAAGCCTCGTTTCATTGGTCCGTATAAGATTTCTGAGGTTATCAATCCTGTGTCATTTCGTTTGGCCCTTCCTGCTTCTTTTGCCATCCATAATGTAACATAGTAACATAGTTAGTAAGGCCGAAAAAAGACATTTGTCCATCCAGTTCAGCCTATATTCCATCATAATAAATCCCCAGATCTACGTCCTTCTACAGAACCTAATAATTGTATGATACAATATTGTTCTGCTCCAGGAAGACATCCAGGCCTCTCTTGAACCCCTCGACTGAGTTTGCCATCACCACCTCCTCAGGCAAGCAATTCCAGATTCTCACTGCCCTAACAGTAAAGAATCCTCTTCTATGTTGGTGGAAAAACCTTCTCTCCTCCAGACGCAAAGAATGCCCCCTTGTGCCCGTCACCTTCCTTGGTATAAACAGATCCTCAGCGAGATATTTGTATTGTCCCCTTATATACTTATACATGGTTATTAGATCGCCCCTCAGTCGTCTTTTTTCTAGACTAAATAATCCTAATTTCGCTAATCTATCTGGGTATGGTAGTTCTCCCATCCCCTTTATTAATTTTGTTGCCCTCCTTTGTACTCTCTCTAGTTCCATTATATCCTTCATGAGCACCGGTGCCCAAAACTGGACACAGTACTCCATGTGCGGTCTAACTAGGGATTTGTACAGAGGCAGTATAATGCTCTCATCATGTGTATCCAGACCTCTTTTAATGCACCCCATGATCGTGTTTGCCTTGGCAGCTGCTGCCTGGCACTGGCTGCTCCAGGTAAGTTTATCATTAACTAGGATCCCCAAGTCCTTCTCCCTGTCAGATTTACCCAGTGGTTTCCCGTTCAGTGTGTAATGGTGATATTGATTCCTTCTTCCCATGTGTATAACCTTACATTTATCATTGTTAAACCTCATCTGCCACCTTTCAGCCCAAGTTTCCAACTTATCCAGATCCATCTGTAGCAGAATACTATCTTCTCTTGTATTAACTGCTTTACATAGTTTTGTATCATCTGCAAATATCGATATTTTACTGTGTAAACCTTCTACCAGATCATTAATGAATATGTTGAAGAGAACAGGTCCCAATACTGACCCCTGCGGTACCCCACTGGTCACAGCGACCCAGTTAGAGACTATACCATTTATAACCACCCTCTGCTTTCTATCACTAAGCCAGTTACTAACCCATTTACACACATTTTCCCCAGACCAAGCATTCTCATTTTGTGTACCAACCTCTTGTGCGGCACGGTGTCAAACGCTTTGGAAAAATCGAGATATACCACGTCCAATGACTCACCGTGGTCCAGCCTATAGGGAGGGGGGGGGGAGGAGGAAGGGAGGGGAGGAGGAAGGGAGGGGAGGGGAGGAGGAGGGGAGGGGAGGGGGGAAGAGGGAGGGGAGGGGGGGAAGAGGGAGGGAGGGGGGGAAGAGGGAGGGAGGGGGGGAAGAGGGAGGGAGGGAGGGGGAGGGAGGGAAGGAGGGGGGAAGAGGGAGGGAGGGAGGGGGGAAGAGGGAGGGAGGGAGGGGGGAAGAGGGAGGGAGGGAGGGGGGAAGAGGGAGGGAGGGAGGGGGGGAAGAGGGAGGGAGGGGGGAAGAGGGAGGGAGGGGGGGAGGGGGGGGGGAGGGGGGGAAGAGGGAGGGAGGGAGGGGGGGAAGAGGGAGGGAGGGAGGGGGGGAAGAGGGAGGGAGGGAGGGGGGGAAGAGGGAGGGAGGGGGGGAAGAGGGAGGGAGGGAGGGGGAGGGGGGGAAGGAGGGGGGAAGAGGGAGGGAGGGAGGGGGAGGGAGGGAAGGAGGGGGGAAGAGGGAGGGAGGGAGGGGGGAAGAGGGAGGGAGGGAGGGGGGAAGAGGGAGGGAGGGAGGGGGGAAGAGGGAGGGAGGGGGGGAAGGGAGGGAGGGGGGGAGGGGGGGAAGAGGGAGGGAGGGAGGGGGGGAAGAGGGAGGGAGGGAGGGGGGGAAGAGGGAGGGAGGGAGGGGGGGAAGAGGGAGGGAGGGGGGGAGGGAGGGAAGGAGGGGGGAAGAGGGAGGGAGGGAGGGGGGAAGAGGGAGGGAGGGAGGGGGGGAAGAGGGAGGGAGGGGGGGAGGGGGGGAAGAGGGAGGGAGGGAGGGGGGGAGGGGGGGAAGAGGGAGGGAGGGAGGGGGGGAAGAGGGAGGGAGGGAGGGGGGGAAGAGGGAGGGAGGGAGGGGGGGAAGAGGGAGGGAGGGGAGGGGAAGAGGGAAGGGAGGGGAAGAGGGAAGGGAGGGGAAGAGGGAGGGAGGGGAAGAGGAAGGGAGGGGAAGAGGGAGGGGGGGAGGAGGGTGAGGGAAGGAGGGGAAGAGGGAGGGTGAGGGAGGAGGAAGGGGGGGAGGAGGGTGAGGGAAGGAGGGGTGAGGAAGGGGAGGAGGGGAGTGAGAAAGGGAAGGGAGGGTGAGGGGAGGGGGGTGAGGGAAGAAGGGGAGGGTGAGGGAGGGGAAGGAGGGGTGAGGGAGGGGAAGAGGGAGGGAGGGGAAGAGGGAGGGAGGGTGAGGGAAGGGTGAGGGAAGAAGGGGGAGGAGAGGGAAGGAGGAGGGGGGGGAGGGTGAGGGGGGGAGAGGAGGGGGGGAGAGGAGGGTGGGAGGGTGAGGGAAAGGGGAGGGGAGGGTGAGGGAAAGGGGAGGGTGAGGGAAAGGGGAGGGTGAGGGAAAGGGGAGGGTGAGGGAAGGGGGGGAGGAGGGGGAGGGAAGGAGGGGGGTGAGAAAAGGAGGGGAGGGTGAGGGAAGGAGGGGGAGGGAAGGAGGGGAGGGTGAGGGAAGGAGGGTGAGGGAAGGAGGGGAGGGTGAGGGAAGGAGGGGGAGAGGGAGAGGGAGGGAGAGGGGGGAGGGGAGGAGGGAGGGAGAGGGGGGAGGGGAGGAGGGAGGGAGAGGGGGGAGGGGAGGAGGGAGGAGGGAGGGGGGGAAGAGGGAGGGAGAGGGAGGGAGGGGAGGAGGAGGGGAGAAGGGAGGGGAGGGAGGGGGAGGAAGGGAGGGGAGGGAGAGGAGGGGGGAGGGAGGGAGGAGAGGGAGGGGGAGGGAGAAGAGGAGGGGAGAGGAGGGAAGGAGGGAAGGGAGGAAGGAGGGGAGGAAGGAGGGGAGGAAGGGAGGGGGGGAAGAGGGGGGAAGGGGAGGAAGGGAGGGGGAGGAAGGGAGGGGGGAAGGAGGGGGGAGGGAGGGGGGAAGAGGGAGGGGGGAAGGGAGGGGGAGGAGGGAGGGGGGGAAGAGGGAGGGGGGGGAAGAGGGAGGGGGGAGGGAGGGGGGAAGAGGGAGGGGGGGAAGAGGGAGGGGGGGAAGAGGGAGGGGGGAGGGGAGGGGGAGGAGGGAGGGGGGGGGAAGAGGGGAGGGGGGAGGAGGGAGGGGGGGAAGAGGGAGGGGGGGAAGAGGGAGGGGGGAGGGAAGGAGGGGGGAAGGGAGGGGGGAAGAGGGAGGGGGAGGAGGGGGGGAGAGGGAGGGGGGGTGGAGGGTGGAGGGGGAGGGGGGGGGAGGGGAGGAGGGGAAGAGGGAGGGAGGGGGAGGGGAGGGAGGGGAGGAGGGAGGGGGGGAAGAGGGAGGGGGGGAGGGAGGGGGGAGGGAGGGGGAGGAGGGGAGGGGGGAGAGGGAGGGGGGGAAGAGGGGGAGGGGGGGGGGTGAGGGAGGGGGGTGGAGGAGGGGGGGTGAGGGGGGGGAGGGGTGGAGGGTTGTGGGTGGGGAGGTGGGGTGAGGGAGGGGTGGGTGGGGAGGGTGTGGGGAGGGGGGGTGAGGGGTGGGTGAGGGAGGGGTGGGAAGAGGGTGGGTGAGGGAGGGTGAGGTGAGGGGGGGTGAGGGGAGGGGGAGGAGGGGGAGGGGAGGGGGAGGGGGTGGGGGTGAAGGAGGGGGGGGTGGAGGAGGGAGGGTGGGGTGGAGGGGGAGGGAGGAGGGGTGGGAGGTGGGGAGGAGGGGTGGGGAGGAGGGTGGGTGAGGGGGGAAGGAGGGAGGGGTGAGGTGGAGGGGTGGGTGGAGGGGTGGGGAGGGGGATGGGGGTGGGGGGGTGTGGGGGTGGGGGGGGGGTGAGGGAGGGTGAGGGAAGGAGGGGTGGGTGAGGAATGGGGAGGGTGAGGGAGGGGGGAGGGGTGAGGGTGGGTGAGGGGGGGGGTGGGGAAGGGGAGGGTGGGGAGATGGAGGTGAGGGAGAGGGGTGAGGGAGGTGGGGAGGGTGGGGAAGGGGGAGGAGGGAGGGTGAGGGAGGAGGGAGGGTGAGGGAGGTGGGAGGGTGAGGGAGGGGTGAGGGATGGGGAGGGGGGGAGGGTGAGGGGAGGAGGGTGAGGGGAGGGTGGGGAAGGGGAGGGTGAGGGAAGAGGGGAGGGTGAGGGAAGGGGAGGGTGGGAAGAGGAGGGGAGGGAGGAGGGAGGGTGAGGGTGGGAGGGGGAGGGTGAGGGAGGGGGGTGGGATGTGGGGAGGGGTGAGGGAGGGATGGTGGGGAGGGTGGGTGAGGGTGGAGGGTGAGGGAGGGAGGGAGGGTGAGGGAAGAGGGAGGTGAGGAGTGGGGAGGGGGTGGGTGATGGAGGGGAGGGAGGAGGGTGGGAGGGGGGGTGGGGGTGGAGGGGAGGAGGGGAGGGAGTGGAGGGAGGGTGGAGGGTGAGGGAAGGGGGAGGGGAGGGTGAGGGAGGAGGGTGAGGGAGAGGGGAGGGTGAGGGAGGGTGGGGGAGGAGGGAGGGTGGGGGAGGGTGGAGGGGTGGGGTGAGGGAGGAGGGGAGGTGAGGGGTGAGGGGGGAGGGAGGGAGGGTGTGGGGGGTGAGGGAGGGGAGGGGAGTGGGGGGGGGTGAGGGAGGGGGAGGGTGGGGGAGGAGGGGTGGGAGAGGGAGGGGGTGAGGGGTGGGGAGGGGAGGGGTGAGGGTGGAGGTGAGGGAGGGGAGGAGGGGAGGGTGAGGGAGGGGAGGGAGGGGAAGGGGGAGGAAGGAGGGGGGAGGAGGGTGAGGGAGGGGGAGGAGGAGGGGAGGGAGGGGAGGGGTGAGGGAGGGGGGAGGGAAGAGGGGAGGTGAGGGAGGGGGGGAGGGAAGGGGAGGGAGGGAGGGTGAGGGAGGGGAGGGTGGGAGGGGAGGGAGGAGGAGGGAGGAAGGGGAGGAAGGGAGGGTGAGGGAAGGGGAGCAAGGGGAGGGTGAGGAAGGAGGGGGAGAAGGAGGGGAGGGTGAGGGAAGGGATGAGGGGAGGGTGAGGGAAGGGGATGAGGGGAGGGTGAGGGGAGGGGTGAGGAAGAGGGGAGGGTGAGGGAAGAGGGGAGGGTGAGGGAAGAGGGAGGGTGAGGGAAGGGGAGGAGGGAAGCTTGAGGGAAGGGGAGGGTGAGGAGGGATGGAGAGGGAGGGAGGTAAAGGGGAGGTAGAGGAGAGAGGGAGGGAGGAAAGAGGGAAGGGAGGGAAGAGAGGAGGGAGGGAGGAGGGAGGGTGAGGGAAGGGAGAAGGGGGGTGAGGGAAGGAGGGGAGGGTGAGGGAAGGAGGGGAGGGTGAGGGAAGGAGGGGAGGGTGAGGGAAGGAGGGAGGGTGAGGGAAGAGGGGAGGGTGAGGGAAGAGGGGGGAGAAGGAGAGGGAGGGAGAAGGGGAGGAGGGTGAGGAGGAGGGGAGGGAGGAAGAGGGGAGGGTGAGGAAGGAGGGTGAGGGAGGGTGAGGGAGGGAGAGGGAAGGGGGAGGGTGAGGGGAGGAGGGGAGGAGGGGAGGGTGAGGGAAGGGGAGGAGGGGAGGGAGGGAGGGTGAGGGAAGGTGGGGAGGGTGAGGGAGGGTGAGGGAGGGTGAGGAAGGGGAGGAGGGTGAGGGAAGGGGAGGAGGGGAGGGTGAGGGAAGGGGAGGAGGGGAGGGTGAGGGAAGGGGAGGAGGGGGGGTGAGGGAAGGAGGGGAGGGTGAGGGAGGAGGGGAGGGGTGAGGGAAGGAGGGGAGGGGAGGGTGAGGAAGGGGGAGGAGGGTGGGTGAGGGAAGGGGAGCAAGGGGAGGGTGAGGGAAGGAGGGGAGGGTGAAGGAAGGGGAGGAGGGGAGGGGGAGGGTGAGGGA